>NC_135211.1:24495850-24715338 GCF_052324685.1 Brachyhypopomus gauderio | reverse complement strand
CCCCCCTCTCTCTCTCTCTCTCTCTCTCTCTCTCTCTCACTCTGTCTCACCCTCTCTCTCTCTCTCTCTCTCACCCCCCCCCCCCCCCCCCCCTCTCTCTCTCTCTCTCTCTCTCTCTCTCTCTCTCTCTCTCTCTCTCTCTCACGCTGTCCTCTCACGCTGTCTCTTCCTCTGTCTGTGGTCAAGAATATCCCAGGCATTTTACATCTGGGCTCTTGGGCAATAGCTTGATCATGTTTCATGTGAGGTAGCATCATGTTTCATGTGAGGTAGTATCATGAACTGTGGGTTCCCAGTGCATTCTCAACGCTGTCAGCTCCCTCTGCTTTAATGGGAATCATGATGTCTTAATGAACAACACACACACTTGAGCAAAAAAGGTGTAGCTGAATTCTACAGGATTCTATACGTTTCACCACTGGGTATACAGGGAAACTACTTCAGGAATCCAGGACTGATGTTAGCCAGGGGTGTGTCTGCATGCTTGTGTATATGTCTGCGTGTGTGTGTGGGTGTGTGTGTGTGCGTGTGTGTATGTGTGGGTGCGTGTGTGTACATGTGTGTGTGTGTGTGTGTGTGTGTGTGTGTGTGTGTGTGTGTGTGTGTGAGGGTGTGTGTGTGCGTGTGTGTGTGTGAGGGTGTGTGTGTGCATGTCTGTCTGCCCTTTAGGTTTACTCATCATGAGTGTTTTTGGAGCATGTTAGGAATCTCAATTAGGCACAGCTGAAAGACTAAAGTACAGACCATCAAAAGGACAGATTAAAGTACAGACTACCTAAAGTACAGACTAGCCAAAGTACAGATTAATGTACAGACTGTCTAAAGAAAGCTGTAATGGACAGCCATGAGCCATGAAGTGAATTTTGGTTGGATTCTTAAATCCCAGTACCAGAGCTTCACAGGACTAAAGACTTTTTTTAAAACCTTGACTTAGTGTATAAATGAATTAGACTTTGGGATTAAGAGCATTTGAGCAGGAGGAAGAATAGGATGTAGAGTGTAGGCTTCCCTCTTTCTCTCCCTCACTCTCACTCTCTCTCAGCCTCACTCAGCACCTCTCTCTCCCTCCCTCACCATTTCTCTTTCTCCCTGTCCCTCCTTATCTCACCTCTCCCCCCTCTCTCTCTCACCATCTCTTTCACACTCACACTCTCTCTGATTATGGGTTTGAGTACGCTTCCTCAGTGCTGCACACAAATGTCCCTCATGTCTGCCCTTCCTAGACAGTTCTGGATCTTGGCGTAGGTGCTCCAGCTAAGAGCAGAAATCAAGCTCTGCCAAGCACCCACCTGGGGTCCCAGGGCAAAAAGGGTAACAGCTAGAGAGGCAGGCAATTATGGGTGGCATCGGATCTTTGTGTGTGGCATCCGTCTCATGACCGGGAAGCAGAGAGGGTGGGAGCGGCAGTACCCAGTCCCAGCTCACCACGTGGGTATCAACGTCGCCTCTCCTGTGGGGGGCTGGGGTTCGATCTCCTGTCTGCTTTACGCTGGCCTACCTCTGTAACATGATCGAAAGATATGTGAATGTGAAAATGCCTCAAAGAGGAAGTAAATCAAGCATGTTATGTCCCATGCTGTGCCTGTCTGTCGAGCAGATCTAGGATTTCTGATAAACACTACAGAGTTAACAGAGTGCACAGTATCGCACAAGCCTGCGCTACAGAGCGGATGGCCTTTGCCCCAGAGATGATGCTGACGTGCTAGTTAGCCTGCCGCGGCTAACCAAAAAGCCTTTTCCTCCCACAGTAACACCTGCAATGTGACAGACGTAGAGGCAACACTGTGTGTCGTAGGTGGGTTTTCTGATGGTGCTGGTGGAGCAGAGCGGGCCGTCTGTTCTCCACAACAGGTCCTGACGACTCATGCCAATGTCAAAGTGTGAGAGTGGCTGACAAACACACCTGTGTGTGCATGTGTGTGTATACAAGCTCATATACATTTGCTGAATGGGAAAGTCCCTAATTAGTAAGCTCAGCTCAGGTTTGGGGCAGGTATAGGGCAAAAAGACAGGCATGTTACAACCACCCACACACACACACACACACATACACGCACGCTCGCACTCATACACACACACACGCTCGCAGACATGTACTCATACACACACACACACACACACACACACACACACACACACACACACACACACACACACGCACGCACGCACGCTCGCACTCATACACACACACACACACACATGCATGCTCGCAGACATGTACTCATACACACACACCCACACACACACCCACACACATACACGCACGCACGCTCGCATTCATACACACACACACACACACACACACACACACACACACACGCACGCTCGCAGACATGTACTCATACACACACACACACACACACACACACACACACACACACCGCACTATGAGAATAGGGTGTGCATGTGCTGGTTCCTCCTCTTCTTACCCTGTAACACAAAGGTCTTCTGTGTGGAAAACAGGGCAGCAGGCCTCTTATGCAACACACAGCAACGTGATGCACCCGCTGATACCCACAGACACCCCCCCAACACACACACACACGTCTTGGGCTGGAGTGGGTCTGTGTTGAATTAGATTCTGGGCTTGGTATAGCTGACAGATCAGAGACGGAAGCTGTTCTGGTATCTTCACCAGAGAAAGACAACCAGTGCGTGAGCTTTACGCGCACACACACACACACACACACACACACACACACACACACACACACACCCCTTGGGTAGTGCGGACATTGAGTCACACCAGCATCACCATGGATACAAACAGGGCCATAAAAAGGCCAGACCTTGAGTCAGGCCCAATGGGTGTTTGGCGCATGATGTAATAGGTGAGTGTGTTATGATGTAATATGTGAGTGGATGTGTGTTAAGGACACTTCTAGGTGCACGAGAGGAAGTGTGTTCAGGTTACAATAGGTGAGAGAGTGAGTGTATTAAGGATGTAACAGGCAAGTGTGTCTTCAGAATATGATACGGACACTGAAGTGATGGTATTGGCTACTGCAAGGTTTCATGGTCATAAGGTCAGACATTAAAGCTCGATCAGGATCGGTCAGTGATCAAAGGACCATGAGGAACCAAAGTAGAAAATGAGGGGGAGAGACAGACAGCTCACTGTAGAAGCCAAAATAGGGCACAGAATCATAATTTAGAAACAAACACCAAGCATCTGTTGCCCTCATAACCGCACTGAGCCCAATGTGCACATGCATCTTACGTGGTTGTTTGAACTCACAGGTGATCGTGTAGTTGTGCCGAAGGTCACGTGCACTTGTGCTGCATGGCAGGCTGTTTAACCAGGCCACACTCACAGCACACACACACACACACACACACACATCCTCGCCCACGTGACCTCACTGACAGCTTCCTGTGAGTAGCTCCTGCTCAGACGAAGTGTGCTTCCAATGTCACTGGTTCGTCTGTGTGTCTCTCTCTCTGTCTCTTCCACTGTATCCTTCTCCCTCTTTCTGTCTCTTTTTTCCTCTATATCATTCTCCTTCTTTCTTTCTTTCTTTCTGTCTTTCATTCTTTTCTCTCTCTGTCTCTTTCTCCCCGTCTGTCTTTGCCCCGGTTCTGGCCATCAGCAGTGTCCCAGTTTGTGTGTGCGGGCGAGTGTGCGTGTGTCTGGCATAGCTGCAGTGTTCTGAAGTGAGTGTGGCCTGGCTTATGCAACAGACCCTCCTGCGAGCCGCTGTGTGTGTGTGTGTGTGTGTGTGTGTGTGTGTGCTGGCTGGACGCTGCTGCAGCTTCAGGTGGAATAGCTATGCAAATAAGTGCCTTACACAACAGGATCCGTTTGTGAGGGCGTGCGCGCGCACACACACACACACACACACACACACACACACACACACACACACACACACACACACACACACACACACACACACACACACACACACACACAGAGCCCGACATAAACTCTGCCAAGAGATGAAATGTAATTGTCCTATACATCCCCTCCTCAACACAGCTCCACCCACGCACAACCTTGCTGTGAGGTTAGCGGATTGCCGGGTTGCTACAGCAACGCGGGGGCGGGGGTTTGGGGGGGGGGGGATGGTGACGTTGGAGGAGTTGCTCAGAGCTGGAGTGATCCCAGAGGACCAATAATGCACCTCCTCTTCTCTCCATCACTTCTCCCATTACTCCACCCTCTCCATACGTCCACGTCTTTCTCTCCAAGATCTTAACCCTCTAACCCCACCTATTCATCCATCTGTGTATTAGCGCTACACAATATGGACAAAAATATCACACCGCAACTGCATGATTACGCAAATGCAAGGCAGCTTATGATGCATTCAGAGCGTGCTGCCAACCGCTCCATAGTAGCTGGGTTAGCATGGCGTTATCCCCACGCTCTACCGTGACTGGGTTAGCATGGCGTTATCCCCACGCTCCACCGTGACGGGGTTAGCATGGCGTTATCCCCACACTCCACCGTGATGGGGTTAGCATGGCGTTATCCCTACGCTCTACCGTGACTGGGTTAGTATGGCGTTATCCCCACGCTCTACCGTGACTGTGTTAGCATGGCGTTATCCCCACACTCCACCGTGACTGGGTTAGCATGGCGTTATCCCCACGCTCCACCGTGACTGGGTTAGCATGGCGTTATCCCCACACTCCACCGTGACTGGGTTAGCATGGCGTTATCCCCACGCTCTACCGTAACTGGGTTAGCATGGCGTTATCCCCACGCTCTACCGTGACTGGGTTAGCATGGCGTTATCCCCACGCTCTACCGTGACTGGGTTAGCATGGCGTTATCCCCACGCTCTACCGTAACTGGGTTAGCATGGCGTTATCCCCACGCTCCACCGTGACGGGGTTAGCATGGCGTTATCCCCACGCTCTACCGTGACTGGGTTAGCATGGCGTTATCCCCACGCTCTACCGTGACTGGGTTAGCATTAGGGATGCACCGAAAATTCGGCCACCGAAAATTTTCGGCCGAAATGGCTTAAATTTGCATTTTCGGTTTTCGGCCGAAATACTTTCATCACCGAAACAACACGGCCGAAACAATGTGCTGTGATGACGCAAGCAAAAATCGCCACCCGCACGCGCTTATTTGGATAAAGCTAGCAAAAAAGTTTTCCAGTGATGGCGCCGAGGCAAAAGACATTACACCAAAAATTATGGAACTCGTTGCCTTAGACGATCAGCCGTTCTCTGTCGTAGGGATTTCGTAGGCTAATAGAGCACATTGAGCCCCGTTATGTTTTGCCGAGCAGACGACATTTCTCAGAAGTGTGTTTACCTGAGCTGTTTAATGTTGTTGCAACTCACGTCACGTTTTTATGAGAGAATTTATATTTATCTTTCAGGCCAGTCAGTTATAATTAAATTTAACTCGTATAAAATACATATATTTATCCTCTCAGATAAAAACGGTCTGCAAGCGAGTTTAATTTAATTAGTGGTCGGCCGTTGTCAGCGGTATCGCCGTTAACGGCCCACCACTAATTTTATTTTATAATATGCATTACTATAATGTCAGTGCTAAATAAATATTTTCAAATCAAATTTTGTAGTTGATTTATTCTTTGAATAGCAATGCCTTGATTTTAGTGAGGTTAGCCATAAATCCAATGTTACTAATAATTGGCATAATGTATTTCGGTGTTTCGGTTTTCGGCTTTCGGCCTTGGTTTCCTCATTTTCGGTTTTCGGTTTCGGCTAGGAATTTTCATTTCGGTGCATCCCTAGTTAGCATGGCGTTATCCCCACGCTCTACCGTGACTGGGTTAGCATGGCGTTATCCCCACACTCCACCGAAATTGGGTTAGCATGGCGTTATCTCAACATTACTCATGTGAAGCTATAGATTTGATTGACGCAACCGCTAACATCTCTTGTCTAAGACCAGGATGCCCCCAGCACTCTAGAACTTCAGTGATTCTCCATGTTTATTATATTTTATAGTTCATTATAATGCAATGGTGACATTCAGCTCTTTCTCCTCCCTCTTCTCTTGCCCCACCTGCTGAACCCAGAACTGCTCCAGAAATGGAGATCTGACTCTTACCTGTATGACAGTGTTTCCTCCCTCCAGCAAGGCAATAGCCAATAAGATGCTCTCCTGGAAGATGCGGTCAGTGGTGGCGTTCATGATGAGATCAATGACCAAGTCAGACGCTCCCTCTTTGTCCAGGTGACACTGCACCTCAGCCAGGCTCATCTCCCCCCGCGTGACCCCAGAGCCCCCAGCAGCTGGAGGTGGACAGGAGCAGAGGGTTAGGACCAGAGGTCCACTATTCTACCAGGCACAAACAAACACAAAGTGAACAAGGTCAGCTGAGGACACAGAGAGGGAGAGGGAAAGAGAGAGACAGAGACAGAGAGAGAGAGATAAAGAGAGAGAGAACAGCACTTTTTGACTGAATGTGAAACATTTGTCCAAATCCACCATAATTTAAGAAAAAATTGAGATGATACATTCCAGATTTAAAGTGAAATCTAATGCTGTCTAACTGCCTGTCCACTAGGAGAGCTGAAGGACTGATGTGTGGGTTGTCCACCCAAACACGTGTGCACGCGCCTGCATTGCCCTGTTTGTATTTAACTACTATTCCTTCCCCTTCTTCTAATTAAGCTTGTTTTGTAGTCTTTTCCCTTCTTTACGTTTCTCAGGGTGACTCAGGTATTCTCTCATGCTAACTGCAACTCTTTCACCCTAATTATTAGAGTTCTTCATTTCCTTGAGCTTGCAAAGGTTCTTTCATGTTGTTTTAATACTGCTATGGCAACACTGTAAATGAATATGATCATGTCAATAAAGCTTATTGAATTGAACTGAGAGAGAGACAGACAGTCAAAGACAGAGTGAAATAGAAAGAGAACAGAAGGAGAAGGAAAAGCAGACAGACAGACACAAACGTCCAAACAGTTGTGTCTACAGGTTATTCACAACGGAGCGTGGGCACCCTGCTCCTGTTGCCTGGCAACAGCAGAGCTGGCTCTGATTAGGTGGGACACATAACCAGTTACCGAGGGTGACAAGGTCAGGGATGGGGGGGGGGGGGTGAACAGGAAGGGTGGGAAAAGACGGAGAGATTGAAAAAAAAACAGACAGATGAGAGATGAAGGAGGGATGTCATCTGTCCTGTGTAAGGTCTGGTGGTCCATGTCTAGCTGTACTCTCTAGGACACACTGGATGGCCAAATCCCATGGGAGGGCTAGTTTGATTTACACACACACACACACACACACACACACACACACACACACACACACACACACACACACACAAACACCTGCAGGAGCTTTGCTCTGTCCCCCTGGGGCAAGGGGTCCATTGCTGAAGCTGGTCAGGCTGTCTCTCCGCCCTCCTGGCTTGAAGTTGCCATAGTAACGGTTGACTAGGATTTGCCTCAAAGCTTCACCCTGGCAACAGGAGAGGAGACGGAGTCAGAGAAGGACCAGTGTTACCAATGTCACCTTTGAACATCAGACACTGAAGCAGCAGAGAGCCACCTGCTAATGTCACTTTGAATCCCCAACAAATCATAACAACAATAAAACATACAAAGCAGATAATATACAAAGAATATAGTGAAAGACAACAAACAAAACATGAAAGGGGACATATTAGGCTTTCTCTGCTGAGACTCAGCCATGACAATCCCCACATACACCTGAAAGACCAAGACAATACAGCAGACATGTTCGTCAAGTGAGTGTTATGATATAAGCCTGCTGACCCAATGCAGATATACAACCTGAGTGAAAGAGCCAGAGGTCACCGTAGAAGAGCCACTTCCTTCCTGGGCTGGGGTGACACTTAGTCACACCCAACTTCACTCATCCTCACTCTTCCTCACTCATCCTCACTCATCCTCACTCATCCTCACTCATCCTCACTCTCTTCTACGGGACGCAGCCAGCAGTCCCAGCCCATCATCCCAGCCGTCTCCAAAGCCCCTCCCTCCAAACAGCACGCAACGCACTATGACCACATCAGGTATCTCATACTCGCAAATCAACTGTAATGGTGATGGGCAGAGAGGAACGCCTCCTTGAGGGAAAGTTCCCTGATTGGTTGCAGCTGAACCTAATTTTTTGTTTACAGAACCCAGGACAAAACCCCACCCACACCAGCATAACAGACTTCTGTCTTTAACCATAAATAAATAAATAGAAACCCGATTACTGCAGCTTTAAAGCGTAATACTTAATAAAGCAATTTTAGATCATCTTAAGTATATAGGTACACCTTACTAGTACCGAGCTGGATCCACTTTAGTCTTCATAACTGCCATAATCCTTCGTGGCATAGATTCAACAAGGTACTGGAAACATTCCTCAGAGAGTCTGGTCCATATTGACATGAGAGCATCACGCAGTTGCTGCAGATTTGTCGGCTGCACATCCATGATGCGAATCTCCTGTTCCACCATCCCAAAGGTGCTTTAATGGATTGAGATCTGGTGACTGTGGAGGCCATGCAAGTACCATGAACTCATTGTTGTGTTCAAGAAACCAATCTGAGATGATTTGCACTTTATGACATGGCACGTTATCCTGCTGAAAGTAGCCATCAGAAGATGGGTACACTGTGGTCATAAAGGGATGGAAATGGTCAGCAACAATACTCAGGTAGGCTGTGGTGTTGACACAATGCACAATTGGTACTAATGGGCCCAAAGTGTGCCAGGAAAATATGCCCCACACCATTGCACCACCACCACCAGCCTGAACCGTTGATACAAGGTAGGATGGATCCATGCTTTCATGTCATCGACGTCAAATTCTGACCTGATCTTCCGAATGTCACAGCAGAAATCGAGAATCATCAGACACGGCAACGTTTTTCCAATCTTCTATTGTCCAATTTTGGTGAGCCTGTGTGAATTGTAGCCTCAGTTTCCTGTTCTTAGCTGACAGGAGTGGCACCTGGTGTGATCTTCTACTGCTGTAGCCCATCTGCCTCAAGGTTCGACGTGCTGTGCGTTCAGAGATGTTCTTCTGTATGCCTCGGTTGTAACAACTGGTTATTTGAGTTACTATTGCCGTTCTATCAGCTTGAACCAGTCTGGCCATTCTCCTCTGACCTCTGGCATCAACAAGGCATTTGTGCCAATAGAACTGCAACACATTGGAGATGGATGTGCGTGAAAATCCCATTAGATCAGCAGGTTCTGAAATACTCAGACCAGCCCATCTGGCACCAACAAACATGCCATGTTCAAAGTCACTTAAATCACCTTTCTTCCCCATTCTGATGCTCGGTTTGAACTTCAGCAAACCGTCTTGTCCATGTCTACATGCCTAAATGCATAGAGTTGCTGCCTTGTGATTGGCTGATTCAACATTTGCGTTAAAGAGCAGCTGGACAGGTGTACCTAATAAAGTGGCCGGTGAGTGTATGTATGTACACACACACACACACACACACACACACACACACACACACACACACACACACACACACACACACACACACTCATAATACACTCATATACACACAGTAAAAAAACAACTTCAAATGTTTGACAATCCGAACACATGACATTAATAATGTTGCATATAAACTTCCGATGCAGGAAAACGTGAATCATGAAGGTCAGCATACGTGTGTGTATGAGGTTAGCATTGCAAATGGAGGTGGGGAGGATTGGGGGAGTAGTTGTGTCGGGGGGGTGTGCACAAGCGGAAGGGGCCATCAGGGGTCACAAGGCGGGGTCATGCTGTGCCACCACCTACCCGCTTCTGATCTTCCAGTTGCTTCTGGGGCTGGCTGGGATCAAGATCCTGAGAGCGAGGTGAGTTAGCAGAAAGCCATGGGGACAAGAAGGAGGAGGAGGAGGAGGAGGAGGAAGAGCGAGGGGGTGGGGTAAAGGATCCAGGAGAACAGAAAGAAAGAAAGGATTAATTCTATGCACATTAGTCAATTTTAGGACATGCAAGGAAAAGTGGGGAGGATTACATCATGCAGTTACATGAAGGACATGAGAGAGATTGTGTGTGTGCGCGCTCGGAAGATGGGGGGGGGGGACACATATTGCCATGTTAAACAAGTGCTGAAATACCTAGTAATACAGCATAAACATCAGAGGGTCAACCAAAAGAAAAGGATTATTACTACACCAAGTTCCAGTGGAAAAGCTCAAGACTGAAGGCCTTAAAACGAGCACTGGGGAGACCGAGCCAAAGACCTCCTCTTCAGCCAGGGGAACGGCTACTTAAGCATGTCAGTACCCATAGAAAAATGAATGGAGTTGGTGTGGTCCTGTGTGTGTGAGTGTGTATGCATGTGTGTGTTGTCATTTCAGAGGGGTGGGTTGGCTCCATTCTATCCGGCCCCTGCCGAGCGTGGATGATCGCAGTGGAACCATGTTAATTACATAAGAGCAAACGTCACTACCAGGGCAGAGAAATGAGAGAGAGAGAGAGAGAGAGAGAAAGAGAGAGAAAAGAGAGGGAAAACAGGCTTTATCCAGATTACATAATGGAGCCTGCGCGCTAGTGACACAGAGCACAGACCTTGCCCCCATCTGCCATGGAAAAACACCCAGACACACTCTCAAACACACACACACACACCACCTCAAGGGAAAAAACAAAAACAAAACCAAACAGCGGGAATATGAATTGCGTATAAAACGAGGGCATGGCCAGATATGTGAGCAGAGCCAGGAGAACAGACAGAGGTCACGGCACAATTATTAACGCCGGGCAGAGCCTCCCAGGAAAAAGCAGGCTGCTTGGGCTGTGTGTGTGTGTGTGTGTGTGTGTGTGTGTGTGTAAATGATGGGGGGCTCTATGCCCATGTCAGACGTAGCAGTGTGTGTAAGCACACACTTGTATGGAAGGCTCTGATGGGGCTGGAGTGTAATGGAATGCTTGCACACAGACTGGACCTACAGGACCAACTCACTACCACCTGCAACGCCCCATATTCTGGTGGCTAAGTGCGCGAATATGGGTGTTGAACACACCTCGCCGAGAGTGTCAGCCTCAGGGGGCGGGGCCAGCTAGTGAAGACAAAAGAATGTCGCGTTAGATAGCGCACACACAAGCAGCAAACCACCTAGCCACCTCTAATGTGGTGTGTGTGTGTTTGTATGTGTGTGTGGTGTGTGTTTGTGAGGGGAGCGTCTACTACTGCCTGAGGCCTAGAATAGTCGTAGCTAACCTCACTGTCAGTCCACCCCCCCCCTCTACCCATTACTATACACTTTTACACAGTCAGCCTGTATCACAGGGGTCATCTTGGACACTATCCAAGGCTGTCCATAAAAACCCCCGAGTTAAAGGTTCAAGTCCCTTCCTTGAATAGATTTGTTTGTTTGTTTTGTCTCTTATTTTGTTTGTGTCCATTTCCTTGTCCTGAGGCTAATCAGAGAGATTATGGCTGTGAGTCCTCGCTGAGTAATAAACGAGAACAAACTGTCCCTCGTTCCAGTCATGTCTAACGCCGAGTACAGTATGGGAACACAAGAAGGCCCTGGGGCCAAGGAAGAACCTGGCCCCTGTCAATCACACACCCTCGCGTGCAGAAAGGGCACAGGAACTCTACTTAAAACACACTCCCACACAGACATATTTTAAGGCTCATAAAGTAGAACATCATAAAATATTCATAACACACAAGCGATTTAACTTTCAAGTCATACATGTGGACATTTATTGTTGCTCATTATCAACCCGTGACATAATACTGTGCGTGCTTGTCTCCATAAGCACTCATAAATATTTGTATATGACAAATGTTATGAATATTTTACATATCCAAGCTATGTGTGTATTACCTTCCAGTATTCTTAAGGCCTAAGGTGTACCGTGACAGGTGTGTGTTTATATGTTTGATGGCGTTTTTATTCAAGTGAGAATGTAGAGACAAAATAAAATACAAATAAAGAACTGATGAATTATACATAAAGAGTCACCGACATCACATGCAGGTTGTAAGTGGGGATATGCAAAGCAGAGGGCAGGCACTACCGGGATCATAGCCAATCAACTTCAACCTTCATCACAAGGCGTAGGGCAACACTGGTGGAAGGGATAGAGCAAATCCAGGCTTGCACACACAACACCCAAAACATGGTACACACACACACACACACACACACACACACACACAAACACCCAAAACATGGTACACACACAATGCACACAACACCCAAAACATGGTACACACACAATGCACACAACACCCAAAACATGGTATACACACACACACACACACACACACACACACACAATACCCAAAACATGGCACACACATGTTGATTGGGAGTGCACATCGTGGTCCGTTTCATCTGATCAGATACACACACGTCCCCGCATGCATGCACGCACACACACACACACACACACACACACACACACACACACACACACACACACACTCTGGATGTCCTGTGATCAACTGCAGTGTACCCTAACCCAGGGGTGAGGGGGAGGGGCCACCCAGAGCCTTGACGCACGGCGACGGCGTCTGACTAATACCACTACCAGCCAGGAATCTCCCCTTTCTCAAAGATCACCTCCACAACTGGAAAATAAAAATACCATCATCGAGGCCCGAACCGTGACGGAGACGTGCCTCCCTGCGTCTGCCACCACCGCACACGTCTTGGCCAGACGGCGAGTGCCAAAAAGGTCCTGCCAAGCGGTGTTGCATCGCGACGCAGAAGTGCAAAGCAGAATCTACGACATACAAGTGCTGCAGCACCTAGGACAAGCGCCCTTGTTGCAGAGAACGCTGGTCATTATATTTACGTGGGATACCTTTTAAAAAGCAGCTCCTTTAAAACGTCTCATGTGTCACCTTTAACATTCATGGTGCTTGGCGGCTTTTGTTGAAAACTATGAGATTTTTTTTCCCCCGTCTTTTAAAGACTTTTGGTTCAAAGTGTAAAGAAATACAATCAAAATGTAATGTCATCATTATGCCTGGACATAACAACCCAACAATATATGCTTTTACTATGCCTTATCAAAAAGCCCTTTGCTCCAAGAGCTTATTGTAGTGAGTTTATTGGGACTTGGGACTACTATTGAAGAAAAGTAGAACAATACCATTGAGTACACACACACACACACACACACACACACACACACACACACACACACACACACACACACACACACACACACACACACACACACCCCCACCCACCCAATAAACTTATTTTATTAGCGTGAGTCACTAACTGGTATTATAGAGGGAAAGTGGGACAGCTTTTGCGTATGAGGAGGTCACAGCACCCAGTCATAACAGACACCTTATACACAGCTTGAATCTTGCAAGGTGGAGCTTCTCCACCTCCCGCTAATGGAGTTCCCCATGAGGTTCTGCATGGAGCAGGAGCCTAGGCCCATACCCAGTTCCTACACCCATTCTTTATCCTCCACCTTTTTACATTCCGCGTTAATTGCAGAATAGCACAGATTAGAAGATCAATCCATTCAGATAAATGGGATAAAACAAGTTTCAGTAGGTGTGTGTGTGTGTCCTACTGACACAGCAGATAATACTGCATCAAGATCAGGAACTAGAAGGGATACAGAGGAGGGCAGAGGACTTCACAATGGACAAACGTCTCTTCAAACAACCCTGCTTTATCGTAACACCCCCCACCACCCCACCCCTCTGTGTGTGTGTGTGTGTGTGTGTGTGTGTGTGTCTACCAGTGTCTCTCTCAGTAAACCACCCCCGCCACTCTTTTATTGGCAATTACTGCAGAAGGTCACACACCAGCAGAGAGACTGAATTCCAGGAAAAAAAAAAAAAAAAAGAAGTGGAGTGTGGGGTCTTATGTAAGCGCTGCCAGAGCACTGGCGGCCGCCCAAGGATCGTGCAGCACACAGGAAGGAAACTGGGACACAGCTACACGTTCACACGCACACGCGCACGCACACACACACGTGAATACATCTCCCCCTACTGGGCGGCAGCGGTACTGCCGTCGAGGAGGCATCGAGGATTCCGCCAGAACATGTGCACCTTCAAGGAGAAGAGATGGAGAGAAAGAGGCAGAGAGTGACAGACAAAGTGAAAAAGAGAGAGAGAGAGAGAGAGAGAGAGAGCAAGAGGCACATGCAGACAGAGTGGGAAGCTGTACAGAGCACTATGTTGTCATTATGGTGACGATGAGTATAGAAGCTCACACACTCCATCTGTAACTGTCTCTCACACTCACACACACACACACACGTACATGCACATGCCAGACGACTTCTTTCTTCGATTATAATCATGTTATGCAACGTGTGCCCAGAGCTTTGCGGCAGCACACGGACAAACGGCATGCAGAAAGCTGTTATCCCGATCCATGTTACATCACACGCTTACAGCAGCGGCCCGGCCAGGTCACGTGTGTGTGTGTCTGTTTACACAGCAATGGGCAGACAGACTTGAACACACAACAGCAGCACTGATGAGAGAGAGAGAGAGAGAGAGAGAGAGAGAGAGAGAGAGAGAGAGAGAGAGAGAGAGAGAGAGAGACAGGGAGAGTGAAATGGAGGGAGAGAGAGATGGACAGAGATGGGGGAGTAATGGGTTCATGACCTGAGAGAGCGTCAGCCACACTGGTCAGAAAAGAAGCAGGTCTGCTTCCTTAGTCACGCCATCATCCACGAGACCATCTCCTTCTTTCCCCTTCACTCTCTCTCTCACTCTTACACCCTCTCACTCTTACACCCTCTCACTCTTACACCCTCTCACTCTTACACCCTCTCACTCTTACACTACATTTTTTTCTTTCTCGCTTTGTAAAAAACACAACAGGCTACACTGAGGCATAATCTCCAAGTCAAAATATGAAATTGAAATAATCTCAGTTAATCTGAGATCATTATAATCTAGGAACTGAAATGCGGTGACTCCAAGAGGCCTGAGTTCAACCCCCTCAGTCACATCCATCATCATATATGTTTGTAAAAATATAACAGGAACATGTACATGTATTACATATATTGTTTCAAGAACAGTTATTCTGAGGCTATAATATAAAGTTTGTCTAAGGCTATAATGTTTATAACTGGCTTCATGAATATTATTTAGTTTTTATTTTAGAATGCAGACAAACAATCTCATTACACCCATTATAACCTGGACTGGCAGGACTGTGAGGGAAATGGCATATGTGCAGTATTCAAACCTTCAAAAGTGTCCTCTGATACAACATACACAGCAGAATATGCCAACACAAGGTCCTGTGTGTGTGTGTGTGTGTGTGTGTGTGTGTGTAAGGGAGCAGGGTTATACCATGTCACTCTGACATCATTGTCTATCAGCCGTGAACAGAATGTCTCCATTCACCCTAAGAATGGCTAACATATCACCTTTTAAGTTCCCTTCAGAGCTAACCCAGCATATCACACACACACACACACACACACACACACACACACACACACACACACACACACACACACACACACACACACACACACACACACACACACACACACACACACAGTGGGAGGTGTGCGGAGGGGTTGTTGGAAGCGATACTGTCCATGCTGTATTTGAAGGTGGGATTACTAGCATAATCAGTTACCCAGTATTATAATCTGGTTGTGTAAAGTGGGAGAGAGTTGCCCTTTGACCCCAAACCCTCAGAGCTGCAACCTTCATTTCAAATCTCCACTTGAAGGCATCAGCATGCAAAACCCTCACAGAAGAAACCTCAGTACAAAAAGAACATTAGGGACACACACACCAACGCTCTTAAAAACAGATCAGACTCACAAGGGCACCAACACACACACACACACAGTAAAAAAAAAAAATTTCACACACTGGTCAGGTAGGGTGCTTTTTTTCTAAAGTCCATTCTCATTGTACAGAGAAAAAACACACTAGTCAAGAAATCATTGAAAGCTTTTTTTTTTTTTACCAAAACAATAATCATCATAATGATGCTCAGCAATGAGATGTGAGTAACAAACATTTTCAAGGATGATTTAAAGGAAAGAGTAATGAAGATCTGAAGGGGCTAAGTTCAGAATCCAAGCAAACATGAATGATCCTGGATTATGTAACAATTAAATAAATCACTAGAACACTCTGCGATGGTTTATATTCCAACTTGACCCCCAGTCCAATATGGTTGTCAGTCTTTTTGTGCTATTATCAAACATAAATGTACATGCACACACGCGCACACACACACACACACACACAAACACTCAGTGCAACAACAACAACAAAACATGTACACATGTACACACTCTCTCGCTCTCTTTATACACTCCACACGACTGTGGTCCTAGGAACACACAGCACAGGTCCCTGGGACTCTGGTTGAGGCCCCATGTTTAAAGGAGAAAGACCGCCCAGGGCATGGTGAGTGGGGAATTAATATATACATATATTCATTACATATGGAATTAATATTTTACCGCATACATATTTTATATATATATACATATATAATATATATACCTGTGCAGATATAATACAGGTGAAAGATTCTAAGTAGCAGAAGTGATGAGAGCTATAAACATAGCTTTTCTTCCTTTTATTTAAAAAGTGCAGAAAATGTGTGCATTAACTGTGCTAACCACAGTGAGATCAAACACACACACACACACACACACACACACACACACACACACACACACACACACACACACACACACACACACACACACACACACACACACAGAGAGGAAGAGGAAGAAAATAAACAAGATAATGAACATGAAATCAATTGTGGGTTACTTGTGTGTGTACACACACACAGCCACATGTGGATGTGCAGTGGTGGAATCTGTTCACTTAAGCACGTACAAACACGCAGAAACTGTCCTGCTGCGACCCCCACACCCCCCCACACCCCCCGCACGCAAACACACCGCCCACAGAGGGAGGGGAGAAGGGGTTTGTGGTGGAAACCAAACTGAAGAATAATAGGAAAAAAAATCTCAAACAACAGCACATCACACACACAGACACACACACACACACACACACACACACACACACACAGGCTAGGGGTCAGACGGCTACGGCGTGCAGACGAGAAGCACAAGGCAACGTGGGTAGGAACTAAAAAAAACACAGAGCTCAACCTCAGTCACATCCAGCTCATCATCAAAGGTGATTAGCTGCAAGAGAAGAAGACAGAGCCGGGGTTAGTGAGGGGGAGAACCCAGACGCTCTGGGGGAGAGAAACACCACAGAAAGGGCAAAAGAACAAAAGAAGAAGGGGAAGTGGCGGCGAGCAAACATGAGCCATGTGTCCTGAGCAGGGGCGTGTACCACGCAGCGAGGCCCAGAGAGGCCACACCTCTTAAAGCAGGCAGTCCTCAACACACTGGCAGGTACAGGTGGGCTTCATGGGCCATGCAGCATGTGCCTATTACACTCCTGTCTGTCTTTTTTGTGAATGTTATGAAAAACATCTCATCGATCCCCTGAAAATAAAATTTGAGTAAGAATGAAGGCAAAAACGAATTGCAAATATAGGCTACAAGAAGAACTGTAAAGAAATCATTTTTTGTCATTTTAAGCAGTATTATTTATTTATTTTTTCTTCTGAGTCCTTGTTTATATTAATCAAGATGGAGCACGTCTGTGTGTGTGTGTGTGTGTGTGTGTGTGTGTGTGTGTGTGTGTGTGTGTGTGTGTGCGTGTGTGTGTGCGTGTGTGTGTGCGTGTGTGTGTGTTGGAACTGTTTTGCAATGACAATGATCTGGCTAAAAGCTCATTTCTGCCCATGTTGGATCCGTGTGCCCCGCTTCGTGGTACAGTGCCCCCTGCAGGCTTCCCAAACTCCTGCTGCGCACTCGGTCGTCTCCCCGTCTCCCACACACCACACCGGGCACTCAGGACGCCCCCGGCACAGGCCAGAGTACGGATCAGGCCAGAGTACGGATCAGGCCAGAGTACGGATCAGGCCAGAGTACGGATCAGGTGTGTGGGAGAAGGGAGAGCAGAGCGTGGAGAGGAGCTCGGAGGCGCTTGACCAGGGCCATGGCCGGGTCTTTAGAGTAAGATTAGTGCAGAAAGGTTGGCTCAGCCAAAGGAGGGGGGTTATTAGTGAGGGGGACACGGTGGTGCAGTTCACCCAGTGTTAATAGCTTTAAGAACATGCTAGAACTTTCTGATCCTGAGGAAAATAAAGTAACGGTGTTTTGGGGCTTTTTCTTGTTGTGTGGTAGGGAATGTTAACCCACAAACCCACATCAGAAGAGGTCAGAGCATCAGAAAGGCTGTCGAAAGGACAAGAGCAGAGTTCAGGTGTGTGTGTGTGTGTGTGTGTGTGTGTGTGTGTGTGTGTGAGAGATCAGTAAAATAGACTTGACTGGTATTTTTACATAACTTTGAGACAAACTAGAGCCTGACTAGTGCATGAGAGCTGCTTCAACAACAAAAGGTCTGCACTGTGTGTGTGTGTGTGTGTGTGTGTGTGGGGGGGGGGGGTACCTTCTCTCCATATCCCTGGTCTTTTGTCATCATCTCTCGGAGGGTCTGCAGAACCTTAATACACAAACGCTCCTCATTCTCCTCCAGAAGCTGCTTAGTGTGTTTAATCAACCTGGGGGAGACGGACAGACATGGAGAGACAGACAGACAGACAGAGACAAAATCAGAGGGACAGAGACAGACCGACAGATACAGAGGGACAGAGAAAGAGAGAGAAACCAACAACATAGCAAGACAGACACAGAGACAGAAACAGACAGATGGACAGACCGACAAACAGATATACAGAGAGAGATGGAGAGAGAGAGTCAGCAACAAATGAACTAAGTTACAATAAAATGAAGCAGGTCCATATTACCTAAGCTGAACTCTAAAACTCTGAACCTCTAGTGAGTGAACCTGGAGTATCTGGATATAAAGCTGGCAATTAACAGACCACCACAACACTAACCTCTGGTGATCACCCTTTAGACAGAGTGAACATGAGTGAGGTGAACAGCCCTCAAGGTCAGGGGTTTGGGTGATCCAAACTTGGCCAGATCTACTGATCTACTGACCTCACTGATCTACTGTGGAGTGATGCAAAAGAAGTTTACATCTGAGCTAAAAAGTGGAACCTCCAGTGATTGCTGTGACAGAAATTGAACAATCATGCATATCTAATGCGCACACACACACACACACACACACACACACACACACACACACACACACACACACACACACACACTCTCAGTCTTTCACTCCTGTCACAGAGAGCTTATCCCACAGGGGACATCTGTTCAGCTGTGCATCACTCTCATTCCCAACAAATGTGCTCTCACACACACACATCCAACACACTGACTTGTCTACAAATCCTCCATTACTCATTTTTAATTTGGATTTAAAGGAATGAGCTTTAGGTTAGAAGGCATGTTCTAATGAAAATCAATATTACATGGCTAGAGTATTACTAGGTTTACCACAGTAACTACTGCATAGAGATGTGGCAAGAATCATCTGGCGGGGAGGGGGGGGGGGGGGGACCATCGTGGGAAACGTAGTCTTACTTGGAGATGAAGCCTCCGCTCTCACACTTGCGGCGAGCGTCTGTGTTCTCCGGGAAGAGCAGCTCGGGTCTGTGAAGCACGTCCACCAGCACAGAGAGCTCCGCCTGCACCAGCGGCCGCAAACGGTCCTCCAGCGCAGAGACGATGTCCTGATACACACACACGCACACAGGCACACGCACACAGGCACAGACACACAGGAACACACGCACACAGGCACACGCACACACACACAGGCACACACACACAGACACACAGGAACACACGCACACACACACAGGCATGCATGCAGATGGAAGCACGCACACATGAAAACATACAAACATTTTATTAACTCTTCTCAAAAGATACAAATACATGTTGTCAGTTGTGTGGTTGTGTTTATCCTCTCATAAAAAGCTTTGTAAACTCCTTATTATTATGTAGCTGTCGGGTTCCGAGACAACAGGATAGCCAATCATGTGCTCCGCTCCTGCAGAGCCACAGCCATGCTCACCCCAATTAGGAAAGCATTTAATACTGATCTGAGGTAGCATTTTCTCCTAATATGGTAATGTTCAGATTAAGAGCTGATCCCAGGTCAGTGAAAAACACCCAGAGCCCATTTGTGACACAGAGAGAGCTGCGATACTGGAGAGTGAGGGGGAAGATGAGCAGGTGGTGCATGTGGGTTACCACAGCTACATCCACTACATCACCATCAGCATCTCCATATCTCCACATCTCCCTTATACACACACACACACCCCTACACACTTACACACCCCTACACACTTACACACATAAACCCACATCCCAAAGCCAATCTGCTCACACTCCAACCCAAACATGTGAAGGAAATGTAAATAAATAGACAGCACCAAACACACACACACACACACACACACACACACACACACACACACACACACACATCTATATACACATTAACTTGTTTCACTTGTTTTCAGTGCATTCAGGGGAAGATATACAATGTTTATGCAATGCATGAAATTGCACAACACCATTAATTTATAAAATCACACACTCTTTATCACACACTCACATCAAGTCATACTGCAAAATCAACCCCAGCTCAATGATAAAACAGCATAAAAAGCTAAAATATCCACAGGCACGTGGTTAGTGGACGATGCTAGACAGCACCCCTTCACACACTGCACCAAAATAAGACTGGTCCCAACTCCACAACAAGGTCCTACAAGTTACCAAGTCCTCCTGAGCCTGGACAACAAAGTTAATGCTTGAAGTTTGTTCAAAGAAATTAAAATCTAAGCTACTAACTCTGAAATCATTGCCAATAGGATGGATCTGCAATGGTCAGCAGTTTCCAGGTAAACATTTGAAATCAGACAACCCACGTCCCCAAGACAAACCAGACAACCCACGTCCCCAAGACAAATATGTTTGGGATCTCGGAATTTGGATGGAACAGTTTTGGGCCCATTTCTCCCAAAGCATCGTAATGTTCTTAAAGGTCTTAAATCATCTTAAAAGGTGAGAGAAGGTTTGTTTGTAATACTGGTTCATGATGATCTTTGTGATGAGGTGCCTTTCAGGAAACCTGGGCATGGTTTCCAAGCCAACGCAGGCCCCTGGCCATTGGACGAGGATGAGGTGCTAAGCCCCGCCCTCTGCCTCACCCTTAGCTGCCATGACTTGTGGTGTGCTTTGAGAAGGTCTCATCAGAGACCACAGAGGATGTGTTGGATGTATTTAATCTTCTTTCCCTTCATTATAATTTGTGCACAACCATGTGTGCAAACTGCCTTTGACCTTCTGAACAGACCCTATAACACCATACGCCAGGCCTTAAAACATCTTCTGGGCTTCCTGGTTCAAGCCTCCCAAACAGTGTTAATGCTTCAGAACGGCGCTTAAATCAAATCAAACAAAATCCGAGTACAGCTTCCTGCTTCAACAAACATATGGAAGCACAAAAACTAGTAAAACTTGATAAAGCATCTAAGAGACACTTTACTGCAAGTTCTCGTTTAAAAAAGCTTTTTTGTGGTTTTGGTAGGAGTAAAACTTCACACAAACTGAACTGCGTTTAAGCCCAGCTGCTAAAATCCAAGAGGATAAACCTATAAGTTGAGTTGCGCTAACCTAAATGACTATTAAGATCTGGATTAAGAAACAGCAAAACCTGTTATCATGTATTAAACTCTAGCAAACAGCAATCCCTTCATCTCATATTAAACTGCAGCAAACAGCAAACCTAGCCTGCAGAAACCTGTCACATTAAATCACTTTTTAATCATTCCCTTAGTTCCTAATTTGATTGTAAGTAGAAAATTACAAATTTGTCCTTTGATGTCTGGTGCTGCAAAGATATTTCAGCTGACAACCACAAGACTGTGGTATTCTCTCTTTCTCTCTCTCTCTCTCTCTCTCTCCATTGACGTCTTAAGCATGGTTAAGTGCTTTGTTTTGTTTAATCTGGATCTGTTGGTTTGCTTCATCAACACACTCTCTTGCAGCACAAGAGCAACAGCTATCTCAACAACCTGACTGACCATTTCAACGCCAAGGTTTCTACTAATCATTCAGCACTTGGGTACCTTACAAAAAGGGGAGTTGAAGGTTATACCAAATAAAGCCAATAATAACCAAAAGGGTCATGTTCCCCATATTGGGCCTTCCCGGTCCCCATATTGTCCAGCTCCTTTGAGAGGTGCCCATCCTGACCTGCAGCTTCTCGATGATGTTCCTGTAGTCTTTGGACCCCGTGATGGTGGAGTCACGGCGAGAGGCATTCCGAGCAGACATCCTCCAGCTCAAGATGGTCTTCTGGACCACGTTGTTAGACTTTACGAACAGATTGTTCACCTGACTGTCCAGGTCCACAGGGATGGCGATTGCTCGACTCTTGGCTGCAAGCAAGACAAAATTCATTGAGACTCTGCCACAGGGTGGGAACGGAGTCATGAGGCCTAGCGTGAGGGATGGGACGGCGTTCTTACCCACGTCCGAGAGAACTTTGATGCTGCTTTCCACTGAGGCCTTCTGGGCCGGCAACAGCCAGCTGCAGTGGTAGACACGGAAAACCCCCTGCAGCAGCTGCACAAAGACAGGCTGGCGGGTCTGTCTCACAGCCAGGGGGCGAGACAAGACAGGAAGGGCCAGCAAAGACAATGAGAAAAGAATTAGATGAGAGGGAGGAATGGACAATTCAGGGGGGAAACCAGCAGGCATGACAAACAGATAAACATCAAGAGAGAAACTACACATCACAACAACATATAAACTCCCACAAAAACGCAAGTGAAACAAATTTTAAAGGAATTAAAAAATGTTTACATTTTCTAAATGCATTTTAAGATGCAGAAAAATCTGAAAGGTAAATAGCAAGATTTTCTGTGATATATAAAAAGATCAATCAAGCCCTTGAATAATTTAATTAAATGGTATAACTGAGTTATATCATGTCTAAACAGTTATATTGTTATATTGTTATAGGATAAAATACATACAAATACATAGAAAACATACACAGTCATTCTGAGGAAAGATTACAACTCTCACAGACATGAGGGGCAGAACACTAAAGCAGAGACCAGGTCTCGCAGACTTGAGGGGCAGAACGCTAAAAAAGAGAACAGGTCTCGCAGACATGAGGGGGCAGAACGCTAAAAAAGAGAACAGGTCTCGCAGACATGAGGACCATGAGAAGAGAGATTTGGGCTTCAGCTTTGGCCCTTCACCCTTTATCCCATCAGGACCTGTGAGACCCTCAATCAACCCAGTCGTGCTTGAAAACAAAAATGTGACTAACCCAAATAACCCACCAAAGAAGCCAGTGCAGTCAGAGTGCAGTGGCCACACACAAAGAGCTGCTTGGGTCAGCCGAGCTCTTGGAATGATCTGAAGGGTTGAGTTTGATGTTCAGCGTGGGTGTTAGGCCGTTCTTTACGGATAACAGAATCAGCAGTTCATTCGCTTCTGTTTTTCTACCCCAACCACAGAAAATAAGAGTTCAAACACAGTGCCTTCATCTGCTCGGAAGCACCGACATATCTATGCAATGGAAGCCACTTTGCTCAATTATCTAGTGTTGAATTCTTATACAAATATTCTTAATATAAGTAATATATAATTCAAATAGTATAAAACGTGATAGTGGGTTGTTTTTGTTTTGTTTTTTTTTGTTTTTTTTTGGGGGGGGGGGGGGTAGACAGGGGAGGCAGCTAAAATCAATAAAAATGGCAATAAAAATGATGGAAATCATTTGGGGACCATGTTCAGTTAAATATGAAACCTTTTCACAGATATGCACAGACATTAATCTCCAGAACTCTAAAGTCACAGTTAGACTGTGAGGGCTAACTTGAATCAAACCTTCTTCACTGTGATCATCACCCACAACATCATGGAAGTTGTTCCTTGCGTAATGTAATTCAGTTCACAGCAATGCGGCTATTTTTTGCTTTAAATCAGCTGACGCTAACGGGTCTGCTGCACAGATAATTGAGTCTGATGTTCCTGCTTACAGGGGATGCACAACAAATGATTCCTTTTTTGAGAAACCACCCCCACTTTCCAACTGGTGGCCCAATGCCCCAATCAGAAGCTGTAGTACCACCGCTAAACAATCATGACCCAATCAGAAACAGTCGTAACTCCGCTAAACCCTCCCCCGGGAGCTGCGGACGCCCACATGTACAGATTATGCGCAATCACGACCCAATCAGGGGGGAGTGTGCAGCAGGCTATGCAGCATCTGCGCTGCAAGGAGGATCTAAAAAAGTCCTGGGCAACATCGCTGTGGGTGCGTGTACAGGAAGGGGGAGGGGCTGGTTCTGTCCATCCGGCCTGAGGAAGGGGCTTTTCTGGACCTCCCAAAGGAAAAGTGCCAGTTGAACTGATTACTGGATATGGCTGATTCTGCTACCATGCATAAATGTAAACGTGTGCGCAGACACGTGCGCACACACACGAACGCACATGCACGCACACACACACACACACGAACACGCACAGTTAAAGACTCTGAAACCATCTGGCAGCCAGGCGCGGCCCGACCACAGTAGTGATGTTGTGAAACAGAGATATGGGAAGTCTGGATCTGCAGAGTGGTTCACACAGCAGCCCCCATGTGTGTGGTTGTGTGTGTGTGTGTGTGTGTGTGTGTGTGTGTGTGTGTGTGTGTGTGTGTGTGTGTGTGTGTGAGTTCTTGGAAAGCTGTGACTCAATCCAAGTAGTCAGACTTTTTCTAAAGAAGTCTGTGTGTGCTTATGTGTGTGTGCATGTGTGTGTGTGTGTGTGTGTGTGGAGTAGTGAGAGACAGAACATCCAGAGGTGAGCATGACCACTGTGAGTGTGTAGATCTTGAGGGTCTGCAAAACAGCACCAGGGGGTGGAGTTTGGGGGGGCACATTACTGGTACTTACATACATATGACGTGAAAATGATGAAAATAGACGTGCTTCCTGTATGAAACCACGCTTGTAAATGCATACCGCAAACACATGGTACATATGTAATAAGTAGGAACAAATTTGTGGAAATAAAAAAAAAAATACTATAGAAATAATCACAAGCAAAACAAAAACACCAGGCAAGTGCTCATTGGGCCAGGCATGCCAGGTTATGGACATTTGAGCTGTGTGTTTCAGAAGTGCTGAACCCCAAAAACCACAGGCCACTGTCGCCAAACTTGGCAGCGTGACGTGGGTGCTGGCGTCAGAGGTGCTGGGGGGCTAATTACCTGTAAACTGGTGCTCTGATCAGAGAAGGGGGAGCTGAAGAAGGTGGTGACTATGCTCATGACCGTGTCGGTGACGTAGCGCTCCAGGGTGGAGTCGGTGTGCTTCCGGTCGCTGGTGCTGTTGCAGATCTGTGAGCGGTAAACAGGGGAGAGCTGGTGAATGTGGACGTCGCGGGGGAACAGACGTGGGCTCTGTGCTGAGTAAAGTCACGACAGGTCACCGAGTCACCCTTCCCGCGCTCACAGTGGGGGCCCAACCCCAAAACGGCACCAGCGCGAGTGTGTACGTGAGAGCTGCGGATGCTGCTCACGCGCCACGCGCTCACACACACACACACACACACGCCCAGACCCCTCAGGCTTGCGCAACACACTGGAGGCCAGATGACCAGACACGGTCTCTTATTACAATGATATTCACCAGCTGATGGGGGTGAACTTACTAAGTTGATGAAAACCAACCAAACTGAGGTGACTGAGCCCACTTTGGAGGAGAAGCTGCCATTAATGGTTTGTGTCTGGGGAAATATCACCATGGAGATGGCTCCAGTTACCCATTTACATGCGAGACACGTGTTGGTGCTGGACATTTACCCATGTGTTTAAATATCCTCACTTTGTGATCTTGAGAAGAGATGTTTTATTTTTCAAGGGACATGACAGATCGCACAAACTATGTTCGCGTGTACACGATCCTCAGTAAACCAGCCATCTGAGAGGCGATTACCCTGCATATGTCGACCAGGAAGTTCTCAAAGAGCTTCCAGATGTGGTTGCTGGTGTATATCTCCTTCATCTCCACCTCTGTGTCCACATAGCAGTGGTTCAGGAAGTCGATGTAGGCAATCTTCACCTGCACAGGGATTAAGAAAGAACAAAAAGCCAGACAAGTTTTATTCGTCTGAAGCATCTGGTCTCAAATGACAGTGAAACTTCATCAGTGACAAAATCATTAGTATCTGTTGGCGGTCTCTCTGGATTACTTAAGTATTTGTATGTGTACTGTAAATCCTGAAAAGGTCGGTTAGAATCAGCAGATTTCTAGATCTAGGAGTCATACACCTCCATTAGCTCATCATTGTAAGTGGTGACACGGGTCTGGTTGTGATCAGTTATTTAGGCAGCTTAGACGTCACATTCGCCACCGTGGAAATGACCACAGTTTCTCCCAGTTGTTAATCACTGTGTGGGACCCTGTCACATGACAGATCGCAGCTCTGAAGGCTGAGGGTCAGCATACTGTGTGACACATATAACCAGCCTCCAGCACTCTATGAAGTAACTGTCTAGAGTGACTATACTGCCAGATTGTACATCACCTGACAGATGCCTACAGCCGGATAGCATAGCTCCAGATAGAGACACCAATGCATGAAGATCAGGGTTAACGGCAGCTCCCGATTGGAGGGTTGGGAGGATTGAGCTCGAATTAGATCAAATTCAGGCACCCAGTTTAGGTACCCAAGTCAAACCCTGCAGAGAGACATCACTGCACGGCCGTTTCCATGCTGAACCAGCAGGTTTAGCCCATCACTTCATTCTCAAGCCTTGTGTTCAAACATAGACACTAAACTGTTTAATGTCAGTGTTGCAAATGCATCCTGAACCTTCTGGTCCACTTGCTGGTACAAACAGGCATCAGAGATGCGGTGCTGGTTGAAGGACCTGCCCGCTGACCTCTGGGATGCAGTCCTCATGCGTGACCACGCGCACGATGTCGTCCAGTGGCAGCAGTGAGTTGCACTTGATCTCGGTGTAGACGTTCTTGCCCTCGGTGCACGCGGCCAGCAGCTCCACCAGGTGGATGTGGTACATGAGAGGGCCGTTCTCGTCCATCCGGTCGCGCTCAGAGCGCATCATCAGCACCAGGGTCTGGAAGGACGCCCGGTCATTGTAGAAAACCAGCACGTCCTCGCCGGCGTTCACCAGCTGGGGGTGGAGGCAGGGAAAGAGACAACGAAAGGAAGGAGTGGGGATGGGAGAGAGACAAGAACTCAACCACAAGCAACGGAAAAAACAAAACCAACGAGACACCAACACCACCATGTCTCATACGCCGTGGCCCACCTCGGCCATCACCACATCCTGGCACTTCTTGAGGAACTTGCTCTCGGCCTTGACGATGGTCTGCAGGAAGCGGAGGTACTGCACGTGACGGCCGTGCGTCTCGATGCAGTGCACGAAGTGCTGCACCACACGCTCACTGATCTCACTGCACAGCTGGAAGTTGTTCATGAAGATGTGCTGCATGGTGACAGCCTCCAGGATCTACAGAGTGGGAGAGTGAGTTAAGTAGAGAGAAGTGGATGAATCAACCACAAGCCCACGTTTCTTATAGACCAGGGGTTCTTCACTGGTGCTTACCTAAGAGGGGCCAGTGTCATGAGAAGCCAGCTCAGAAATGTTTTAATTTGTTTGCATTGTACAATAGGGGGCACCGTGTTACACACACTCACCCCTGGATTGAGGAAGAGGTTGATGTGTTTGTGGAGCAGGGCTTGGTTCTGCTGGTTTCCAGCACAGAAGTTCTGGAGGAACTCATGAGCCAGCTTCATAATCTCCTGCATTCGGACATCCTCGCCCTGCCAAAACATAGACAAAGCTCACGCAGCCGCTACCCACGATGACGGGGGGAGCCTACAGAACATGTTACTACAGCCTTCTCACAGGACACTGATCTTAGAAGATGCTACCATATCCTGCCCTGAGGAAATGTTCTCATAGGACAGCTCTCCAGATCTTCCCGATAGGAAGTCAAATGAGATCCCTCACAAGCCCCGTCACCTTCTCATAGGGGATCTGTAGCAGCTCCAGCACCACTGAGTGAGCTCCCATGTTCCTCAGCAACCTTTGCTGCTGTTTCTTACTCTTCTTCCCCGACGCGCCCTCCTGCACACACAACTTACTGAGCCTCAGCAAGATCTACAGACAGAGAGAGAGAGAGAGAGAGAGAGAGAGAGAGAGAGAGAGAGAGAGAGAGAAAGAGAGAAAAGGGGAGAGAGACTGAGGAGAGATGATAGAGAGGTGCACATTTTTGAACAAACCGCACTCAGCTGCCATAGCGTCACTGGCAATCGTAGATCAATCGGAGAGCGGACAGAATGAGTAATACAGAAAGAGTATGACAACAAGAGAAACCATGACTCAGACAGAAAAGAGTAAAAATACACAGGTACAATGGCAGATTTTGCCCAGATTTAACATGCACCACTGCGCGGCAGAGGGGAGTCTCCTTGGTAAAAGAATCTGAATCAGTAGAGCTATATTGCCACAACATTGCCTGTTAAAAGTGTCAAATTTAACTGAGTTGAACTGAATTGGACTGCTCTATGTCCACTAAAAACAGCACAAGTTTCTTTTTGTCGGATAAGCCGGGGACCTTGGGCAACCCCGCTGTTGGTTCTAACCATGTGCTACAAGTGTGATTCATTAGCTCTGCTTCTAAATCCAGGAGACCAAATATTCAGCTTAATTGGTATTTGTGGTGCTTGAATAGGTACTTCACATAACAGGCCTGTCTCGCAAGTGTGCATGTGTGCGTGTGTGCGTGCATGCGCGTTTGTGTGTGTGTGTGTGTGCGCGTTTGTGTGTGTGTGCGTGTGTGTGTGTGTGTGTGCGCGCGTTTGTGTGTGTGTGCATGTGTGCGTGTGTGTGTGTGCATGCGCGTTTGTGTGTGTGTGTGTGTGTGTGTGTGTGTGTGTGTGCGTTTGTGTGTGTGTGCGTGTGGTGTTGGATATAAAGCTCACTTTACCTCCTTGACAACCCTGTAATTATAGCTGCTGGTGCTCTCTGGTTTCTTCTTGTCTGTGCCACTCGAGTCGCTCTGTGTGAAGCAGGAGGATAAAATCAGTCCAATCCGAAAAGTCCAATCGGGCCTCCAAAAACACAGCAGCCAGTTAGCAGCAACCCAAACAGAGCTCACTGGGGCGAGAACCACTGGGCACACGCAGCGTTAAAGAGCCCAAAGCGTCCCACGTTTTCCATTGTGGATTATTGGCTGTAGTGATGTTACACTGATACTGGACTATTAACCACAGTGACACTCCTATAGCTCATCTGGGAGAGCAGGTGACGTGAGGAGCCAGTAACACTGTGGTCATGGGTTTGAATCCCAGGGATCACACTCCTAAATATGCCGCTAAATACATGCAGGTTGCTCTGGAGACGAGTGTGTGTCAAATGTGTGAGTAGTTCACTAGCTCACACTGCAGCAGGTTCAATGTCAGCCCAGAACAGGGTTTACACCTGGAATACCACATCTACAAGCAGGACCTTGCATACAGATAAAAACACATTAAATGCAATTGGGCTCTAGAAGAAACACCATGGCAAGGATCCAAGTATATAATACGCAGATGAGATCTAGTGCACAGACACATCCGAACCTGCTTTTTGTGGTCCGAGTCGGCGGGTCCGTCGGTGCCTTCCAGGGCATCATCGTCCTGCCGCTTGTAGACCCAGAGCTCGGACTTCTCCACTATGGAACGCAGCTGGTCCAGGTCGGACTTGATCTGCTTGTAGTTGTCCACGTCCTGACTCGTCACCAGGAGCTGGACCTGGGGAGAGAGAAGGTGTGAAAGAGCGTGTCCCAAATGGCTCCCTGCTTGATGCTCCACTAACTAGGGTACCATTGTTTCAGTGTGCAGTACACTTCTATAGAGTAAAGAACTGTATGGGATTCAGCCAGAAAAAGACAAAGATGACTTGAGCAGATGGATTAGCTGTCGAGACCCAAGCTACACTGTGTAAAAGGCCTCCACACGAACCGATATACTGGCATGCGGGCTTGGACACACACTTAACACTAAACCTTTAAACATGACTTTGTGTAAGTGAACACCTGTTTAAAAGCCATGAGCACTTCCTGTCTCTGACTGAAGTGTCTGAAGAGTAGGTGGAGGGCCCCCGACACCAGGGGTGGGTAGTCGTGCATGGTGAGGTGCAGCAGAACCCTCAGGAACGTTCTGCCACCATGGTCATCCAGATCCAGTGGCGAGTTCTCCTCGCTAAGCAAATAACAACAGACAGCGTATGTACAGAGCAGCAGAGGTGTACACTGGGTAGGTACTGGGAGGTTCTGAAGACCGGACCTCATGTTAGGTGGGAAAATTTGTATGTGCTGAATGAAGTCGAAAACAAAGAATGAGTTTCATTTTCCTACCTTGCACCAAATATCCCCTCAGCTTGCTCTTCAATGTTCTCAAAATTTAGCACTGTGAAAAAACAGGATAAACATAAAAAAACAAAATATGAAATGAACTGCTCTTTCAGCATGTGCTTGAAGCACTTACCTGGTATGCTATTAGGCCCATCCCCATTAGCTGTTGCCGTAGAGGCAACGTTAGCGCTGGGACTAGCATTAGCGTTAGTATTAGGCAGGATGTCGGTCTGAGGGTTACTCTCATCAAACTCCCTTTTAAAGATGCACAACAGGCAGGAGATTCTGTAGTCCAGACGCTCATTCAAGATAAACTGACGAAGGAAAGAAGCAGAGAAAGGAAAAAATAATAAGGAAAGAATAAGAGAAACCATAACAATGGATCGCTTTAAATTTCAGTTGTCACAAAGTGGAAATGAAAAGTATGTAAAGAAAAATTTCATGAACATTTTATACCTTTTGGAGCAAATACACTTAATTTAATGTCTAAATTTGTCTCTTATTCCTAGAATTTCATCCCCATTCTTGGACGTGTTGTTGCTGACCCCAGTATCCAGAATTATCATTACCTGCAAGATCTCAATGATCTTCAGCTTGGTGTCCATCACCAGGATGTCCTCCTTTTCTGGTTCCGTCTGGGTCTTGCCCACCTCACCATCGGGGGGTGCTGTAGGGGTGGTGGGCAGGAAACCGCCCCCCCTCAGCACCACCTGGGTCATCAGCTCCCCAACTCCATGAATGGATTTCATAACATTACTTCCTGTGAGGAAGAGTAAGAATCTGATAGCCACTGAACCAAAAGTAAAACCCCAGCCAACAACATAGATTGGTATGCAAGTTCAGGTAATAATGATCATTTTAATTCTTTACCACTAATGTGTAGCTTATTAGATATTAGAATGCAGCTACTACTTCTGAACAATGTTAGCTGTCTCCCAGGTCACCATATATTCAAAGTGGGCTATTTTCTCACACATGTTCCCAGAAGCTGTTCACTGTTGGTAAAGCAACCAGATGTGGTGCCCCAAACCATTGTGTTTCGAAAAAACCAAACACAAGCCAGATTTTGCTGAGAAGACCACTACTTCCTCACCTTTGTTCTCATCACTTTTCTCCATCTTGTTGATAGGATATATTGTGCTGACATGCACGCAGTCCAAAATGGCTAACAAGATCTTGGTCAGGCGTAGCAGGTCACTGAAGCAGTAGAAGCCGAAATAAATGAGATTCCGTGCCAGGTTTACGACCTGAAGAGGGCATGGCCGGTTAGAATTAGAGATTCACACACACACACACACACACACAATCTTTGTTTGCATCTATCCCAGCTTCTAAAACAACTGCAACAAAAATTGGAGCAATTTTGTTTTCCAAAATCTCAGGAGAAGGCCCAAAACAGAAAGATGGTCTGGTCTAGGTTTGCTGAAGACCAGTTTGGAACACACAAAGACACGATCTCCGTGATGGACATTACTAATCACGCTGAGAACTGTAAACTTGCCTCAAATGTGAGTTTGTTTTTCTCCTTGTCGGAGAAAGGGACGTTCTGACAGACCACATCTCTCAAGTAGTTCTCCACAAACTCCATGGTGAGAGCAAAGCGCTCTTTAATTCCATCTCTGGTGCTGCCATCATTATCATAGCTACAAAACAAAAGCTAAATTCAGTCATTTACACAAATATGAAAATAACAAAAAATAAATAAATAACTGAAAAATAAAGAAAAACTAATGGACAATTCAAAGCATGAGATCAAATCCTTTTAAAAATATATTTAATGTATATGACAATGAAGACATTTCTGCAGAAACAATTCGACCAAAAAAAGCATCACACACCACATGAGTAGGCATGTCGCAATTATTTTAGCTGACCATGAATATTTTTGAACAGCTGTTAGATTCCACAATCACATTTCACTCAAGACAAATGAAATCAAATTTTGCACATTTCCATGAAGTTGGCTTGAGGGAAATGAAGTGTCTACCCAAAAGTTTGCTTCCCATGACAGGAAAAACCATGGAAAGAGAAGTGTGGCTGTCTGTATGTAACTATTCTTTCACTAGTGCTTCTTTGTAGGCTTGAACAAGACCTTTTTTCTGAAGCGGGATGATACAGGAGAGGCACCATTAGGGCCTCAGTACATGCACCAACAGGCCAGTTTCCTGACGCTGGAGTCTTTCCCCTATGGGTGCAACAGTGCATTTGACGTTTCTGTGACAGTTCTGGGAAAAGTTTTGCTAAAGATCATTTACAGACATTTTTTTCTCCAGCGAAATTTCATTATATTTAATCACAACCTAGAATTGTTGCATAATGCAGTTGGAGTAAAAATCCAAAATGTCACAGCATTTGCTACTTACATTATTCTAAAAATGGGGTTTCATTGTCTGAAAGTCACAAACGCTTTTCTGCACAAAGGATAAAAGCTGATAGCTGCCTGCACTGGTGAAATGTATACATTTTTTAAAAATATTCTGCAAAATGTTTCAATGGAAAAAAAAAATCAATGGGAAATGAAATACTGGCGGATGGAGCAGACAGTGTACTAAATGCTTTTTTAAGGCAAGCTTCTGCAAAGTGAATCACAAAAAAAAACTGAACCCACTCATCAATGGAGATCTTGGAGGGGATCTCGGACCACAGGCGGGCATACTTGACGGGCGTGACCTGCTCCTGGGGGTCACGGTCTACGTGCATGTGCAACATGAGGCGACAGAAGGAGGCGCGGAGGTCGTAGGGCAGATCCTCGTCCGACATGCAGCGCAGAATCAGGTCTACGTCCAGCTGGCCTGATATCTTGTTTATGGCCAAGTACTGCCGGTCCAGACACATGCGAGCAAACAGGTTGAGTTGGTACCTGGGGACAGGTGAAGGAAGGCAGGTGAGCTTGTGAACGACACTGGACACCATCATACAACCTGCATGTCTGGAGCTGACGTGATCTAGAACCTGCAACATGTCTGAAGGTGTTAAAGGGATTTTTATCTGTTACTTTTCTATTATGTTACTGTTTCTTTTTTACTTTTAGATCGTTCACTCACTCACTCACCTGTTCACTCACACAGCCACCCACCTACACACACTCACTCACCTGTTCACTCACTCACTCACCTGTTCACTCACACAGCCACCCACCTACACACACTCACTCATCTGTTCACTCACACAGCCACCCACCTACACACACTCACTCATCTGTTCACTCACACAGCCACCCACCTACACACACTCACTCACCTGTTCACTCACACAGCCACCCACCTACACACACTCACTCACCTGTTCACTCACTCACTCACTCACCTGTTCACTCACACAGCCACCCACCTACACACACTCACTCATCTGCTCACTCACTCACCTGTTCACTCGCACAGCCACCCACCTACACACACTCACTCATCTGTTCACTCACTCACCTGTTCACTCACACAGCCACCCACCTACACACACTCACTCATCTGCTCACTCACTCACTCACCTGTTCACTCACACAGCCACCCACCTACACACACTCACTCATCTGCTCACTCACTCACTCACCTGTTCACTCACACAGCCACCCACCTACACACACTCACTCATCTACTCACTCACTCACTCACAACTGGCGGACACCACCTGTAGTAACTGATGACATCCAGGTCCTCTTTCTGGCCCTCCTTGGCGTCCTGGGCGAGCTCCCTGATACTCTTGCTGCGCACCTCCTTCCCGCCATCCTTCCAGAACAGCCACACCTCCTCCTCGTCCTCCTCCGCCTCCACCGGAGCCTCTCCCACAGACACCGCCTCCACCTCGAACCGCGACAGCACCAGCCTGCAGAGGAGAAGGAGATCCACAGATGAGGAGACGCTGACGGTCGTTCATCATCAGATGTGTGTTGTCAAGTTGTTAAATCCCTTCAGGACGTGATACAGGTACTGTGTGTTCCAATTATCATTTAATTAGACACTTTCCTACACAACACAATGTTGTGGGGGTTTGGTGGTCTTTGGCTTTGCACATTCAGAACCTACAATAGTATAATACATTACAATGTACTGCATGGCATTAGTGTTACTAATAGGACTGGGGTAATATTACAATGTCAGGAATACACAGATTGATTGGAGGTAGTTATAGGGCCTTAGTAATGACAAGATAGTTTATATTTTATTTTTATGGCACATTTCATTCTCACAAGATATGAAAAAGGTTGAATGGCTATTTAAATAGAAAAAAATATTCATAATCAAATAATAAAAGAAATGACAACATTTCTAAAAATATTTGCCCTAAGGACGAATAGTATGTGCTGAATTATTGATTGAGCTATTGGATGCAGCTAGGTGTGGATCAGGGTGTCAGGTGCAGGTACAGTCACTGAAGCAGGTGGAGGTGTAGGCAGCTACAGGTGGAGTGGGCGTGCAGGTGGAGCAGCTCACTTGGTCTCTATGAGGATGTCGGCGTTGGCGGGGTCCAGCACAGCATTACAAATCAACTCCTGAGTGACAGGGATGGACTTATTCATGGACACACACAGATCGGACAGGTAGTCCAGAAATCTGCTCACACACACACAGACACAGACACACAGACACACAGACAGAGAGAGAAAATGAGATTCTTGATGCGAATCAATAAAAATCCAACTGATTACTTCCTTAAATGGGTTTCATTGTACAAGTCAGACAAAAAAAATATTTGTGTTGATGTGTTGAATTTGCTTATATACACCTATAACACAAACAATCGTCGTGCCACTGCCCCTTATGGGCTGTGTTCCTCCTGTTTGTTTTCGTTAGGCGATTCTTGGATTCTTCCTCTTCATCTGCCCTGACGCTTCCGTTCCTCAGATCCTCCACCCACAGCCCCGCCCCCTCACCTGGGCTCACGGTTCTTGCGCACGAGGCTGACGAAGGTGTCTATCTCGGCGGCGGTGATGTGCTTCTCCAGTAGCTTGCGGTTGTTGTGCAGCAGGGCCGTGATGGTGTCCTCCGCCAGCACGTCGTAGCCGATCTGCTTCTGCATGAAGCGGAACTGCTTGGCGATGTACTCCTGCGCCAGGCCACGGAGGAGAAACAGAATCAAAGGTCAGCGGAGCGTCTCCTGAGCAACAGCGAGCCGCCCAGGGGAGGACCAGGCCCTCGTCCTCACATCCAGCCCCGTTCTCCTGAGTGTAGGTGGCTAACTGCACAACGTGACTGGTTACCCCACCTGTCCGACAGGTAAATGCAAGGCAAAGCGTATCTCAGCGGTGCTTAGCATGCAAAGACCATGTGCTGGAAATCTGTGCTGAACTATATGCTCGGACTATATGAAGCAGGGTTTCCCTTTCCTGGAGTTCACCTGCATTACTTATTACAGGACCAGATCCCAGCAATGAATCTAGCAAAGAGCTAACAAGATGCAGTACTGGAGTTCACCTGCATTACATATTACAATGACCAGATCCCAGCAAAGGGCCAACCAGATCCAGTCCTGGGGATTTATTAACCCTCCCTTTAACCCAGACCCAGGTAATCACAGCATTCACGAACACTTGAACATGAGAGCCAGACGTAACAGAAGTAAATATGGTAGATCTGATCTGATAGCCACTGAATATATGCCATATATGTATGATGTGTATCACACACAGTGTATGTATGTCCTCATAAAGTTTGACAAATGTAACAAAGCCTGATGGACCAAAATCCAATGAACCAAAGTCTAATCTTGACCAGCAGGCTGGAGGTTACTGGAAATGTTGGACATGAAGCTGCACTCAGCCTTGTGAAGCAGAGAAAACAGCTTAGCAACTCACGAAGACTCTGGTAGATTGAACAACCTCTGAAAAGGGTAACCACATCTTAACATAAGGGCAACTCAAAGTCCTCTCAAAAACAAATCTAGACATGGCTTGAACGGTTCTATGCACATTAAGGAGAACACACAAAATTACTTATAGATCCAGACCTTCAAAGAGTCAGGAGGTTCAGAGTCCTCAGGGTCTGCTTAATATCTGCTTGGAATTTGTTTCCAAAAGACACAGTTTTCTTTATTTTTGGTCATAGTTTTACAGAACAGGAAACTATCTAAAAACTTTACTTCAAAACCTCAGGCCACACCATCATGGTAAATGTATAAACCACACCTCTTCCTTTTACATGTTATAAATGAAAGAGGGGTAGGAACATAAACCTGTCCCTTATCACATCAGCACTTTGAAATGCTACAGCTCTATAGAATATTACAGCTATCTGACACCTCTTTGTATCTCAATGGCATCTCTTCTGTGGTCATTCCAGGGAAGGCTGTGTTTCACCCTCTCGGTAGCATACAGAAACTTGTCATCTTGGCAAGACAGAACTACAACTAATAGACCAAATGGCTAGCCAACATGATTGAGATACACCTGCAACCTCTTCTAAGAAAAACCTGCGTCAGTCTGGGATTTGCAGTAATATCCTGGTTCATCTTAATAAAATTCAGTATTCAAAGGGGACTTCATCACTTCATCTGTTGAGTCTGGTGTGTCAGGAAAAATAATTGTGATGAGACTGCAAATGACTGAATTCACGTCCCCTTCAGGACAGTCTCTCGTGTGATGCATCTCCATGAAAAACACAAAACACATTACTTCATCAGAAAGGGGCAGTTCTGGCCACTTATTGGTTTTTCCTCCACTTAGCACGGTTTATGTCCACAGTCTTTACCACCCCTCAACTTTATATGGCAGAAAATGGCAGTTTTCACACAAGCAAAAAACACCAGAGCAATCACAGTCCAACTAGTCGTGGACGTCAGCAAAGATTTGATGCTTCGTGAGTGGAGACAAAACCTGCCTCAAACCTAAACATCTGCTATTGACCTTCGAGTCATTGATCAGTCAGATCCCACTGTGCTGGAAGGGAAATGCTGGGCTTTCATTTTTAATGCATTTTAAAGGTATTACAACGATGGGCTTTGTGCAATTATAGTGAAAGGACACTTAACAAATGGTGCATGGTGCAGAAGTGCTGGAGAAGTTCAGGATTTGTTGAGACCCGTGTGGTGGAGACACGATTGTGACCCGAGTGGTGGAGACACAATCGACACACACGTGGTGGAGACACGATCGACACACACGTGGTGGAGACACTACAGAGACCCGCGAGCCCGTGACTCACCTGGTTCTTCCTGTAGTCCTGCTGTGAGTGACGGAGGACCCGGTAGCACAGCCGGCAGATGTGCCTGAAGGGGGCGTGTCTCTGGTCCCCGAGCTCCTCAAGGCGGAGCATCGGGCCGTCGCCACTGTCCGTGAATGGAGCCTGCAGCAGTTTAAAGATCTGGAGAGGGCAGAGGGCAGCGTGGGTAAAAGAACGCGCTCACACTCGGGTAAAGCCTGTCTACAAGCATGCCACAGTGAAAAAGCTGCTGATGAACTGCTTTTATATTTCTTATGAACGCCATGTCCAAACTAGTGCCAGGTGTGGAGTTTACCTATTCCTGCTTGCTTCAACCCCAATGCTGATAACAATATCTCTAAATGATTCTGTTTGTTACCATGTAGCTACACTTACCACTGGCATACCTTCCCCAAATAGCATGACAGAGGGTCCATCTCAAACACTAACGTGTGACAACACTGTTTACCATTCCTTCATCTTACACAAAGAGAGTGCGTTAGCTAGACACATGACAAGATTGACATACAAACAAAGTCATCCTTCAAGAGCAAAGAAAAAGGCTTTTTTTTCCTTTACATGTTTCTTTCACATAAGCCATCAGTATATTGTGTCCTGTTGAGCTTTTGCTGAATATTTAAAAAAACACTCTGTCTCACGTGCTAGAGGATGCTAGCTATTGAGTTAAGTACAGGCAGAGAGAGCAGAAACTAACATGAAGTCTAACACTGCAAGTCAGCCATGTTGCCATGCCAGCTAACAACTGCTAAGACCTTCTATGTAAGGCTTGATCAGTGTTGAATAAAGTATTAGAGACCCATACTTGAGTAAAAGTACAAGTACTCTATCAAAAAACTGACTTGAGTAGAAGTTGAAGTGTTCTTTAAAAACTTTACTTAAGTGGAAGTACCGAAGTATTCAGCAATTTTTGTACTTAAGTATTGCAAGTAGTTTATTCTAAAATGTATTACTCAAGTACTGAAAGTAAAAAGTACAAGTATTGTGTTTTGAATTAATTTAAAAAAGCTGTCAAAGTTTGATTATCAATTGTTTTTATATATCACTTACAAATCAAAGATGTCAAAGACCACAAATACAAGTGTTCTGTATGTACAAACAAGTAGCAACTTAAAAAACGGGGCTTAACACTTCGTACACAAAAAAACACATAACCTATGTCGTGGGTTTGACGCAGAAGTACAAGTTCGCCTTAATTTAGCTGAGAAAACTAGGTGTATTTTGGACGTAAAATCCGTCCGTCGGATTCTAAGGGTGAGCCTACTGCCCTGTGTTTACCCTCAATAAATGTCCTTACCCTATAAAAACACTACACTATAAAAATGGGCACATGATTAGTCAGCATGAAGAGACACGGCTTACTGTTGCTAAAAGCACAACTCTGCGTGACATCGCCTTTATGATTGCCAGCTAATGTTAAGTGAATACTGCAGCACGTCATGAACATAATTAGGTTAGTTAACTAAGATATCTAACCTAACTAGCGCTTCATGACAGCTAAAGCTGGTGTGTCTTCTGTGAGTTATATTTATAACTTACATTGATGTTTCTTCAAGTTTGAAGGTGAATTTTTGAAGGCCAATATTTCACCCTCTTTAGGGAGGCAGAGATGGCACTTCATCTAGGAATTTACTTTCACTCCAGCAAACGCAAACACTGTCTCTAGGTAGGGCCAGGGTGGTCTCCTTCCTCACCGCCACAATCACTCGATGCTCAAGGTGTGGAAGGTGCCAATATATGTACATTAAAACGGCAACAGGTTTATTATGCAGCTACTCTTCTGCTGTTAGCAAACACGGTACCATCTCTTTTAATTAGATAAAAAGATAATTATTTGGAATAATTTCGAGTATATGTGTGTTTGTATAAATATGTAAATTAAGCTGAAGGTGCTGGAAAATACAAAAAATGGACCTTCAGAGTGCCGTACAAGTGCATGAATTCCACCTTGTAACTTCGCATGCACAAAAATTGAGAGGTGCACGACCTCGCGACGCGACCGCGTGCGTGGTCAAGGCGCATGGGCGGAGCCACCGCGATTGCGTAATTTTTGCCACGCGGACCCTTGCGGCAGTCACGTGTCAAGTGAACCTAGATTACGAAGTTCAAGTGTTGAGTGAAGGCAGCAGCAGAGTAAACGAGACGCGACCGGAGCATGCGCAGTTTTCTCATATGACCCGGTGACAGCGGCAGCTAACATGTTTATAATTGTAACGAGTAACTATACAGCACGTAAAAAATGTATCGGAGTAAGAGTATTAAACTGATGGAAAATCAGAAAAAAAAAAGAAAAAAAAAAGTAAAAGTGGAATAGTCCAGTAAAGTACAGATAAAACATTTTAATACTCAACTACAGTAGTGAAGTAGTTCTACTTCGTTACTAAACAACTCTGGGCTTGATGAATGATCATAGCTAGCTAATAAATTTCATGCTAGCAGACCATCAGTGCCACCTAGGTTCTACCTGTTTGAGGATATTCTGTTCTCTCATGAGCTTCTGCCGCTCACGGCTGGGTTTGTTGACCATAATCTCGAGCACATCCTGCCCACTATTGGGAATGTCCACCACAAAGAACACCAAATCCTCCAGCAGCTTCGTCACAAACCTGCAAACACAGAGGAGTTTAGGACCATGAGGATGCCCGGTCAGTGCCAGCACCCCTCACTTTCTCAGTTTGAATTTTTAATCCAAATCCACCCACAGGTCTGGAATGGAACAATGTGATTGGTCACAGTGGTAAAAGTACTAAACACAGATAATCAAAACATGATTGAAAACCGTGAAACAATGACTTTGTTACAGACGAAACATTTATGCGCTTATTACAAACAAAAAATCCCAGGCCCTCTGCGAACGTGTCAGTGGGGGCTATAAACATGGCGCATCATGTCACGGCCCATTTAACCTTCCCCGTGGGGGTGGGTGGCATACCTCCTCTCGTTCTGCGTGATCGTACCCTTCTCCAGCTTACTGGCAATGGACGCCAGTACTTTGCTGGCATCATTGGCAAAGTCCAGGTCTCGCACTTCGGCAGGGGGAACGGGCACTATGGCGAAGGCCTCCTTGTCCTCTTTGATAGCAGATGTGCCAATCTGGGTGGGGAAGGCCAACAGGCATCACTAGATGGCGCCGCTGTGGCAAGACTCATCTCGACATCACACATTAAAATAATGTGAGTGCAGGATACTGGGGAAGGTTGTGGTGCTGGTGGGAGTTTTAGGGTGAACTCAGCAGGTCTCCTGGTGCAGGGACCCACCCGAAGCATGACGGGTTTCTCTTCCTCTTTGTCGATGGGAGTGTTGGTGCTGTGCACCCACGTGTTGGTACATAGGTGGCGCAGGCGTACGTATGAACTCCTGGAAGGGGCGAGACGGCAGGACAGTCAGGGGTGGACAGCACAGAACGTCAAGATTGGAGAGCAGGATGGCAGGACAGTCAGGAGTGGACAGCACAGAACGTCAGGACTGGAGAGCAGGACAGCACGGACAGTCAGGAGTGGACAGCGGGATGGCATGGAAAGTCAGGAGTGGACAGCAGGACAATGAGGACAACATGGACAGCCAGTGGTGCTAGGGACCCACACCATGACATCAATCCCCTTACTGGGGGAGAGACAGGTTTGGGTCATAGTCTCCTGATTATGGCTGACAGTAGGCCGCCTTTTGAACTCACCGCTCAAGGCTGTGCGACAAGTATCCGAATGAAGAGGTTCATGCACAAAGATGAAAGACAACCGGTCATGCGATACAAGCCACCATCGCAGAGAGGAAACTCCCAGGACAGCTTAAACAAAAATCATGCCAAGTTACCGGTTACAAGTTAATGCCTGCTCACTGCCTATGTTCTCAGGCCAAAAGGTCACATCCTAATGGTGCACACCGTAAAACAACACGCCATCTCCAGTTCCAACCCTCATGGGAATAACTGTTACATAAAATACGCTTGCTATGTTAAAGATTTTACTTTTCATATTTAATGGTATTCATAATCATGGATCTGGATATTTGTTTCATGTGATCTTATGAAAGATAAAATGACTTTGGTGAAAGAATGTCCTCTTGGCCATCAGCACTTCTTAAACACTGGAGTGTAGCGACTGCTGGGGAGGGCACTGGCGGGGATTTTAATCAGCATCCAAACTCATTTCACTGTTAGGCGTTTCAGATTTCCCTTCGGGGGAACGCGCCTAGTGTTGAGAGTTACGCAGTCATGTGAGAATCTCCCGGTATCATTAACTTCTCCACACATCGGTAGGGTTGGAGGAAGTCAGACGCACACTCCCTCCCCAGCACGGCACATGTGACTCACGCCGTCTCTCTGCCATGAAGATATGATCATGATGTCAGACCCGAGGGCTCTCATACCGAGAGCAAGTTCACAGCTGTGTGACACATCGGCTGGTCATGTGCAGAGCCCGGGGTGTTTTCAAACCGGGGTCACTAGTGTCAGCTAGGCTGGGTAATTAGGGTTAACTATTTTAATCCTTACCCAGGGCTGGGCACCATCGGGACCGCTTCCAAGCATTCACAGATTTTTGGCACAAAACACGTGTGGGTCCAATTGGACGCAAGTGCTTTCAAATTAGATCTGATATCAGAGCGTTTCCCTGGGATAAATCGGAAGAAAGTCTAGAATTACTGCCCTGATGGGTCCTGACAGGCCCCAGATCATGTATGTGTTTAGGCAAATGTTGGTTGCACAATCCTTGGGTAAACTGTGAGAATTCATGTCTTAGTTTAAGTCCACACACACACACACACACCTGCCTGTTATCAAAGCTTGCATTGTTCTGCTCCTGCTCTGTGGCGTTAGTGTGCAAACACATCCTCAGGAGGACCTCTAGCAGCACACACGAACACACACACACACAACCTCCCGCCGTGCTGCTGTGCCAGGCTGACAGAGAAACAGCCATCTGTTCTGGCCACACACACACACACACACACACACACACACACACACACACAATCATGATTAAACCTGATCCATGGGAAATGAATGACAAGACAACACACATACAAACACGCAGAATATTATCCAAGTTAAACCTTATTTCTATAGAACGAAAAAGACAACACAAAACTATCTCTCCATCTCTCCCCCTCTCCATCTCTCCATTACTCAATCTAACCTTTGTCAGGTGGGAGAATTAATAGAAAGACATGAAAAAGGAAGGAAATGTCAGTTTGTATCTGACTGATTGCACCTAACCTCAGCCCCAGAGCTCTGTCTCACTCACACACACACGGGTGTGGGGGGTGTGAGGTACAGGAAGCATGCTGCTCACGACATGAAGCATATCAGTGCAGCATGTCTAGTAACCCAGACCCTCTCACACACCCCAGCCCCGCCTCCAGCTCCACAGCAAAGCTCATCAAAGCACTTACTGGCCACCTCGTATCATAAAATCTAATGCTCAGAGCATGTGATAGAATTCAAGAGAGGAAGCAACCAGAGCAGTAAAAATGGACTGATATGTCCTCAGACTAGTACAGAGATGAGCTTTGTTTACATGGACGAACACACACACAAACACACACACACACACAACATCACATCACATGACCCACTAAGATGTTTACTGCTGAGGCAATGATTAGTAGAGTTATTGAATTTAAAAACATGATCAGATTATCCGATTTTGAAATGATCATGCTTCGCCACTGACGCCAGTCTGAATTTAAAAGATGTCAACATCATCCTGATAATCGGACATCTGTCTCAGAACAGATTAGGATCTCGCTGCAGGTGTGCAGATCGAAGGACAGGATCCATTTTCGTCAGACCGGGGGCCAAACACCCCGGCAACGTTGTCAGGGGGAGCTGAGGGCTCACCCGGGGAACCTAGAGGCACTGCATCATACCGCCAGGCTTTTCCTTAGAGATCAGCTGTATAAACATGGGACCGTGTGGGCGGGGTGTTGTGCAACACCTGGCCCAGGGTTGCCGGGGAAGATGGGATGGTGCGGGATGGTGCGGGATGGTGCGGGGCGGGACCTCTGTAGCGATGTGTGGGAGCCAGAGGGTTGCCATGGCTTCTGGTCTCCTTGGAAGGAGACACTTTCCTGGTTATTTTCATACTGTGAGTTCAGACTTCTGAGGAAGCTGTGAGGTGTGAGTGTGCATGCATATGAGTAAACACACACACACCCACACACATAAACCACATGTTGTATGAGCTGGATTTTTATTTGAGTGTGTGTGTGTGTGTGTGTGTGTGTGTGGGGGGGGGGGGGGGGGGGGGGGGGGGGGGGGTTGCTCTCTTTTTGCTCTCTCTGTTGCTCTCTTCTATTCAATATGAGTCACCAACAGCAAATAGGACCATCTAAATCACCAGATCATCACAGCAGGACAGCGTGTGCCGGACCACAGCTCATACGTGTCCGCTTCCAAGAACGCGCGGATGTACACGCACGCGCGCTCACACACGCGCTCGCACACGCGCTTGCACACGCGCTTGCACACGCGCTCGCACACGTGCTCGCACACCCTGCTGAAAATAATGTCCTAAAAATCTTTTCTTTAAAACAGTGTGCATAAGAACCTCAGAACCAAACCCATGCATATATGGCTCCACTGTACACTGTGTGCCAGGTGCTAAATTAATATGCAGTGTCGCAGTATTCTTCCTAAACAAACACAGGGCCACTATAATTCCCTTTTAGTTTAAAAGCACTCATTTTGCTCCACCTTTCCCTTAAGAACACTATGCATTTTCCTCTAAGGCCCCCCCCACCCTGGCCCCGCCCCATACCCTGGCCCCGCCCCCTCCAAGGCTGCAGGTCCAGGGTCACTCTAAATAAATGCAAAGAAGTTGAGCTGGGCTCCTGCAGCCCTCGTCCTGATCTCGCACTCCGAGCTGGGCTTGAGGTCACCTTAGGCAACACTGGCGAGGGAAATCGATACGGCGTCGCCGAGCACCGCTGCAGCCCCGTCAACACGGTACTCACGTTACAGAGAGCACACGCAGGCGACACTGCATGACACGACACGCCACAAACCCCAATTAACCCCCAACTCCACTGAGGAGTGGAGGCAGCCCAAAAGCACCCACATGAAGGGGAGAGGGGGGTGTGGTTAGAGGAGTGAGGGTGAGGGGGTGTGGTTACAGAGTAGTGAAGGTGAGGCATGTGTGGTTACAGAGGAGTGTGGAGGAGGGTGTGGTTACAGAGGAGTGCGGGTGTGGTTACAGAGGAGTGGGGGTGTGGTTACAGAGGAGTGAGGTGGCGGTTACAGAGGAGTGAAGGTGTGGTTACAGAGCAGTGTGGGGTGTGGTTACAGAGGAGTGAAGGTGTGGTTACAGAGCAGTGTGGGGTGTGGTTACAGAGGAGTGGGGGGGCATTTGGATACAAAGCACTGAGACTTTGTATCCAAATGCCAGCAGACAGGATGATACAAATGGGTGCAGATATATTCAGTTGTAGAGATATTAGTGATTACAGACTGAAGTAAACTTTTCAGCATCTTTTCAAAATGTACAAGTGGGATTGGCTGGAATGGGCAGAAAATGACGATCTCAGCTGTGACTAGTTCGCAAATGATTCTATGTGATATTTCTTGGGATGCTGCTGTTTTTACTTGATCTAACCCTGATTTAATCCTGATCTAACCCTAGTTTAACCCTAATCTAACCCTGATACCAAAATACAGCAAATGTGAACTTCAGTAAAATTTTCTTCAAAAGCATCGCATGATAATCTCAAGGCAAAGAGCAGAGACCAGCTTGAAGCACTGCTGTTTACCTGGGCACCAGGGAGTCCCCCCCTCTGAGAGTGGTAGGGTCCAGCTCAAAGATGGAGGAGATGTCGTTGCCGTCGGGAACTGAGACGAGGGTGTACATGACCTTCTCGTTGGGAGTGCGCAGACGTGCTCGCAAGGCCTCGTGTTCCGAGTCCAGCTGAGTCCGTTACCACGGAAACCAAGCAGCAGAGGTCAGAACACAGAAGTCCGGCAGCAAAATGAACAAGACCGACACAACACAGACTACGTCATCCACACAACATCTCCAGACACTTCAATGTTTTATATTTTGTCCATTTGCCTGTAGTGACGCTGATGATTTCATGGGAGACCATGCACTGGCTTTTAACACATTTTAAATTTCAATCAATTAACATGCTACTGAATTTTGAATGAAGCTCTTCCTTCAAAATTCATATTAGTTCTAGATGTGGTTTAATAAGCGTCATTTACTAACAATGAAACAAGCTGTTAATTCAGTAAGATAACATTATAATAGTGAACTTTTCAATCAGTCACTAGTTCTGCAAACAAAGGTGAAAAGGCCTATGTAAAATCAAGACATGCTAACTGGAAATTTTATAGAGCTTTCTTAGACAAAACTAAAAACAGCTAAATAGATAAATGTTGTGTATGGGGGGGGACGACGACAAATGAACTGTCTTGGTGAGAGTCCTTCAAAGACCGAAAGTTCTAGTCTGATAAGTAGTATTGTACTGCCCTCTAAAGGATTGCCTTTGAACTGCAAGCACTATTTCTGTGAGCGTAGCACCACCTCGTGGTTATTTTGTAGTGTTCATTCAACAGGTGCCTCAAACTGACTAAGAAAAAGATGTTCTTAAAAATCACTAAGCATAGCTTTAATCAAGGTGACCAATTAAAAATGTATTTTATCTTTGAAAAATTAACACAAAATTTTATGCTTTTTTGTGCCAACACCACTTCAATGTAAACTTGGCAAAACACATAACACCTTTTATTCACTATCCTATAAAATATTAAAATATCTTTTAACATTTTTTATAAAAGATACACAGTGTATGTACACATCATAACTTAAGTTATGAGTTAGCAACTCAGGCTCATGCACATATTATAACAACCAATGGGAGGTACCTGGAAGTTAAAGGGAACAAAATCTCCCACCTAGAGAAAACGAGACCCAGCAAGCAGATTTAGAGAGATTCACATGCATCTATTTCTCACTCGTTTCTCACACACACACACGCACGCACACACAGGCAACAAATTGCACTTTAGTTGTCTACTTACTGAAGACCGCGGTTCCTGAGACTCTTCCTCATAATCTGGATTCACCTGTAAACAAACACACACACACACATACACACAAGTCTCCAGCTCTGACAATAAGAGAGAATATATGTCCTTTGTTTAGCATAGATAAAAAGTCACTGTCATTTGAAAGAGCATTGAACAAAGACCAATTCTACTGCTACGGGCAGCAATTTTCAAAAGATGGATTCTTCCCCATAATCAGTTAAGTTGATGGACACTATTGTATCTGATGACAGAAACTCCAGCTGAGAGCACAGCCCATGTGAGCAGCGATGACACAGTACAGCAGGGTGCTACACTCCACTTAGTGCAGCATTCTGTCCTCTATCCTCCAACGCACCTAAAGTGCACAGACGGTCAAAACACCATTTTGACCTATCTGGCAACCTCACAGGGGATCCCCAGTCCGAGCAGCCCCGCCCAATCGGACTGGCCTCGTTTTCATTTCCCACATTGAAGGGATGAGTCAGGTGTTCTGAAGGGGAAACTCCGGGCCACACAGGGCTGCGGTCACGTCTTCCCTCCGAGCTGAGGGTGGGGTCTGAACCGGATTGGGGGGAGGGCGTAGAAGGGGCGGGGCCAGCATCCTGAAGCGGTACACACCTCACTCACCTCTGCGGCCAGGTAGTGTCCAGTGGCTAAGTGCTTAAACCTGAAGAGGCTGTTCCAATAGCCAGCACCACCGCGACACGGGTCGTGCTGGACCACCTGCGAGACGGGAACAGGCGAGTTAAACACTCTGATCGTAAAAGACGACTTCTGATGCCACTCTGAGGCTCATAGTGGAGAAGGGGGGGGGGAGCAAATGCCAGATTCCTGGAATAGCAACTTAGACTGGCTACTGCTCACCTCCACTTCCCACAAAGCCTTGCTGCTGGTAGCGGAGGTTGCAGACTGGCGGCCGGTGGTCCGCAGGAAGACGTATTGCTTCTTCCTGTGATCGTCACACGTCAGGAACTTCTCCTGCTCGGCATGGAACAGGCGCACCACGTCGCCCTGACAACAAGGAAAGAGGCAGAAAAGAGAACATTTTAATTATTATTAAAAGGTATTTAAAGCAAACCAGAAAAGTTCTCGGGGTTCCTGACTGAGCCCTGTAGACCTGATTTGCTAGTTTGCTTTCTATGCAAATCTGTAACTGGGGCCTTTCTAGCCAGGCACGGAAAACACCAAGCATGCCAACCCAACACCTCCTCCTCTTCCTTTCTGCTGAATGTAAGTGTTCGATGGTAGAAATACACCTCGCCGCTCTACTGAGCATTCAGTGAGTCGGCACTGCGATTCATTTCAACTCGGAGATGTTTTCTGTTTCCGGGTAACTGTGAGCACCTCACGCCTTTGTGTTTTCACCAAGATGTTCTACACTGGAGTCAGAAAACACGGATTCTGAGATGCAGCATCGTGGCTATCTTACCAGAGGGACCATGAAGCAATTTCCTGAATATCTGAATGAAATGTAACACTTCAGATCTGACTGTGAGGAGCAGTACCCGCCCCTTTCAGGGTGTACCTACCCCCTTTCAAGGTGTACCTACCCCGTTTCAGGGTGTACCCGCCCCTTTCAGGGTGTACCCGCCCCTTTCAGGGTGTACCCGCCCCTTTCAGGGTGTACCTGCCCCTTTCAGGGTGTACCTGCCCCTTTCAGGGTGTACCCGCCCCTTTCAGGGTGTACCTGCCCCTTTCAGGCAGTACCTACCCCTTTTAGAATGGCCTCCTTGTTGTCACTCCATTTCATGAACAACACAATTTTCCAACTCGTGTTGCAGTTCACTGAATTCACCTGGACAGTGGGATGGAAAAAAAACAAAGTTAAAGATTTGTGAGCTCACACAAACCAGATGTCTCGGATATTAGCCTGAAATGATGAAGGTTGCAACAGGCCCAGGAAAGCAGCAAATAAAAAAAATAAAATAAATGAAAAAAATAGCATTACAAGTATAATAACACAAATGGATAAAGCACTATAATACAAATAAATTACACTATAAGCATTACAAGCTCCTAGCAAGAGTAACAGTCAGAGCTTGCGAGTAGCTCTGTTGCATTATTAATGATCTCTCTGATTTCTAACACAAAGGAGACGTGGTAGAACGTCTGGGAGCTCAGACAGTGGAGTGCTGAGAAGTCTGAACCTCGTTGCAGCCGGGATTGTCCACCAGCTGATGGGTGCTGGCGTGGAGAGGCTGTCCAGCATTCACAGGATTCAACACCACTTTATCCCCGATCACCACCTACACACACACACACAGAAACACAAACAAACACACACACACACACACACACACACACACACACACACACACACACACACACACACACACAGAAACACAAACACACACAGAGTGACATAGGGTTCACAGCAACTGCATGCTTAAACAGGACATTAGGGATCTTGCAAAACCCAGAACACAAACAGTCCCACGTAAGGATCGAACAAACTCTTTCAGTTCCTTTGTGCAGGGCCGTTCCTTATCTGAACACTCTTCTGACAGATTACAGCGCACTTCCTATTAAAGAGGCTTTATCACATAAAGGCTTGACACTTGAAGCATCATCAAGACCAAATTCAAGTAATGCATTCTGGGTAAAAAGGGTAAAGTATGCGAAGTGTTCCTGTGCTCAAGCATTTCAAGAACAGCACAGACGGAAATGTCATTAACTTCAAATCATCCCTGCAGGCTTCTGCTTCACTTCTGGCCTTAGATAAACGACATAGTGGTGAGCTCGTGGAGAACTGCATCGTAAAGAACCCTCTCTAGAGCTAGCCCACTAAACCTGGCGTATCTTCAGGAGGCGGAGCCTCCTCTTGGGTCCGCCCCTACTAACCGTACATGCTCTACACCAGGCAAACGGCATGTCCGAGACTCCTTGCACAAGCGCCCAACAGCGCCAGGATTCGAACCCACAACCTTCCAACTGTCAGCCACATGGCTTACCCAGCAGGCCAACACTATAGGAGCCTCACCCTGGGGCTTCTGATACGCGTCTGTGAGTGAGGCGTGCACGCAGGAAGGTTGACACTGAAATGTGCGGCACAGGGGGAGTGCAGAGAACGACAGAGAGGGGACAAGGTCATGTCCCGCAGCGAGCACCGACCCGATCTTGAGCAGATGCTGCAGACCAGGGTTGGTGCCAACGTCTGAAGTCACTGGGATGAGAGCCGGGCAGAATGAAGCCACCGCATCCGCTCGGATGACACATACGGCCCACACGTCAGCGCCATGGGAAGGTCGCAAGCTGTTAGCTGACGCCAGACGCTGTGAGGTACCGCTCGCTCCCCCTCAGATCTGACGGTGGGGAGCAGTACCTACTAGTGCTCCTCTGTTCATTTAACCATCACATACCACCCAACAGCCGGCCACAGCCCCCCGATAGAGGATCCCAGGCCGGGATCCTCCAGCCAAGCTCTCGACACGACCATCAGGAGATGGTCAAGCCCAAGCCCACACCCACGCCCCTGCACAAGCAGCGTGAACCGGCTAGGGTTCTCTGAGAACTCCATGGTGGAACACCGCTCGAAACGTCACTGCATGGGCCCATAAGGACCATGATGACTACAGGCTGAGCTGAACCGTGCCCGACAGAACAAGGACGAGACCAGTACAGCACATCACTGGGGGTGAGCACCACTGACCTACAACCCCAAACACTACTACAGTCTAACTTTCTGCTTAAACACCATCTATTCCAGAAGTGCAGAACACATTTTAATGGAGGGAGTGCTCGAGTGAGTCTCTTTGTGGAGCACCAAGAACACGACAGGCTGGTAAAATGTTCTACACTGGCAGGAGGCAGCTAGAAGTCTCTAGAAAGTTCTCTTCCATTCAGGTTGGATTGTTTGGCTTTTCTCCAACACCGTCTGAAGCTGCCGTAGGGGTGACAGCCTCTGTTTCGGAGAGGAGGGGTCAAAGTGCAGGGGTCAAGACTGTCAACCCAAATAGTCCCTGGTGTAAAGTAATTTGCTCGATACCACACTCGAGAAATCAAACATGAAGCAATTTCAAAAGAATGATGGAATTCTCTTCCTCACCAGAACAATCATTACAAACTTGCATTGACTCCCTAGCAAACTCCCAAATCGGAACAACAGGATTCTGGGAAAAGAACGCGCCACGCCGCCCCCGTGTGCAGGATTCCTGCAAGGCCAGCAGGAGATCTTTAGTGGGAGTGTTCCCGGCCCCGTGGTGTTTGTGCCTGTGTTTGTGTTGGGCGTCTCACGCTGTCCAAGCGGGAGGGCCAAAGGGTCGCGCTGAAAAGGCAGAGGGCGTCTGACCACTTCAGGCTCACACGACTCTTCCCAGTGATCAACCGCATACGAGCAGTGCCCACAACACACACACACACACACACACACACAGAGGAATATCTCTCCCTCAAATTAATGAGCTCACACAAGATAATGAGAGAGCACCTCGGATGCCACTCAGACGCTGAAGCGCTTGCCGGGTGTTAAATAATTCATAAAATTTGATAATTTCATCAAAGGCCCCGGACCTCTTTCTAACTGCATTGTAAAAGGTCTTGTATTGTTATTATAATTGTTGTTGAGGATGTTGCCATGGTAACTCTCCAGCTACTTCACATGTGAGGCAGTGGGCAGAGTGGAAGTGTGCATGGTTGCTTTGGTCCAGCGGATGATGGTCAATCACACTTCCTCTGTCCCCTAGAGATCGCAATGGCTCTGTGGAGTGAAGCTCACGTGCCCTGCTCCCTAAAAAAGTATGAGGCACTTAGTGCCCTACAGAGAGCACAGCCACTACAGAGTGCGCCTACACTGTCCCCTACAGAGTGCGCCTACACTGTCCCCTACAGAGTGCGCCTACACTGTCCCCTACAGAGTGCGCCTACACTGTCCCCCACAGAGTGCGCCTACACTGTCCCCCACAGAGTGCGCCTACACTGTCCCCCACAGAGTGCGCCTACACTGTCCCCTACAGAGTGCGCCTACACTGTCCCCTACAGAGTGCGCCTACACTGTCCCCTACAGAGTGCGCCTACACTGTCCCCTACAGAGTGCGCCTACACTGTCCCCTACAGAGTGCGCCTACACTGTCCCCTACAGAGTGCGCCTACACTGTCCCCTACAGAGTGCGCCTACACTGTCCCCTACAGAGTGCACCTACACTGTCCCCTACAGAGTGCGCCTACACTGTCCCCCACAGAGTGCGCCTACACTGTCCCCCACAGAGTGCGCCTACACTGTCCCCTACAGAGTGCGCCTACACTGTCCCCTACAGAGTGCGCCTACACTGTCCCCTACAGAGTGCGCCTACACTGTCCCCTACAGAGTGCACCTACACTGTCCCCTACAGAGTGCACCTACACTGTCCCCTACAGAGTGCACCTACACTGTCCCCTACAGAGTGCGCCTACACTGTCCCCTACAGAGTGCGCCTACACTGTCCCCTACAGAGTGCACCTACACTGTCCCCTACGGAGCGCACCTACACTGTCCCCTATGGAGCGCACCTACACTGTCCCCTACAGAGTGCACCTACACTGTCCCCTACGGAGTGCACCTACACTGTCCCCTACAGAGTGCACCTACACTGTCCCCTATGGAGCGCAGCTTGTAGAAGGGCTGGATGTAGAACCAGGAGCCCTCGTTCCCAGCAGAGTCCAGCGTGACACGCATGGCGTTCTTCTCCAGCAGGGCAGGCAGACGCTTGTTCACAGTCAGATACTTATTGCTTTTCAAATGCAACAACTGCAAAACAGAAGCATCGATGAAACACACACACACACACACACACACACACACACACACACACACACTTTATGAGCAATACAATTGAACGTATCAGTTAATTCTTTACATTTTAGAGATGATCTCAGAATGAGAAGTTGATCCTTAATGACCCAGTCTCTGGTAGAGTTACCTGAATGACATTGCCATACTGTATGACTGTTCCCAGCAGTTTCCTGTTCTCAGATTCATTCTGTTTCTTCTCCAGATCGGCAGCGTGCTGTAATGCACACGGTGGCGTTTCAGAGAGAACACACGACACATGCATGTAGGAGAATGACTCACAAGAGCCCTTTCTATTCAACTTTCCCAACTTCAAACCCCTGAACATTTTTGTGGAGATTAGATAAAAATAGGTGAAATCCGAGCATGTGTGTGCGAGTGTGTGTGTGTGTAGTTCTCACATGCAGTTTGTTCAGCAGTACTGTGTCTGTAGTGTTGCTGCCACCCGGTTTTGCTGCCTTCCAGAACTGTTTCTGTGCCGAATACCTATTCATAGGACACAGCCTGAACAGACAGTCTGTGTAGAGAAACAAAGAAAAAACACCATCACATGAGATTATTAACACACTGAACACAGGTACACACGAAACACCACCACATGAGATTACTAACACACTGAACACAGGTACACATCCAACAAACACAATCACATGAGATTAATGTACTGAAAAACACATCAGGACTGCAAATGTATTATTAATATATCTTCATTCAACCACAACAACACCAGAGAAGCCCTGTCACTATCATACAAAGAACCCCCTAAATGGGACATTACCAATTCTCACATAAGAACATGATTAAAAGCAGAACAAATGCACCATATGCAATAAAATGCAAAGTAAGTACACAGTCATCGTGTATCCATGGTTTTATGGACTTCCTTTAGTTCTACTGGATGGGGAATGAGCTGCTCCGAGCAACACGTTTCCTGACAAAAACATTGCGCATTCTCAGTTTTAGGAGGTTCTTTAAAACGTTGCTCCATCTGCATGACAGGTTTTTCTTTCAAGGACCAAAGAAGCTGGTAGTGACCACATCGAGCACCCGTGTACAGCACGGACATGGGACTGTGAGCGCGTTTCTAATCTAATAACCCAAACGCTTTTTATTCATAAACGTCAGGCACTGCTTGTGCACTTTCCAGCCTATTTTTCACTGGATTTACCCAGTCCTGTTTCTGACAGGACAGCACGCCCTCGTACCACTCAGGGCCGGAAAGACGGAAGGGAGTTATCGTTACACGCATCTAGAAGAGCAGGCTGAATAAAGAATGTTATCCATCCTGGCACTCTGCTGACTGCTGGGTGCACCATGGGGCTTTCAGCCTCTGGGCTGTGGCTCTCCAGGGATGGGACAGGACCGCTGCACCATGGGAAATGTGGAGAGAGAACCTCGCTCTTGATGGAAGGGAGAGACTCAAGGCTAGGTTGCTCGAGAGGAGAGGAGAGGAGAGGAGGAGAGGAAAAGAGAGGATTGGATAAAGTGACTGGGTTAAAAATATGCCCTGGTTCAGGGTTGCAGAAAGGAACCTGGTAGTGTTAGTGTCCAGGGACTTAAAAGAGAAGGTGAACGATGACCTGGTACAGTTAGACAGGCAAGCAGGAGAGAAGCGTGTGAGGCAGTAACTGGGCCAGAAGGATGGGCGAAGAGGGAGGGGCAATTGAGAATGGGAGGGGCTATTGGGAGGAAGGAGGGGTTGGTAGACGGGAATTTAAACAGGGTTCAGACATCACACAGTTAAAAGGGAGAGCGAGAGAGAGAAAGATAAGGAACTGAAACTGACTGAGCTATGGATGTATGAGTGTGTTTAGCAGAGAACAACTAACTAAAGACCAACTAATTACAAAACAGCAAAGCAAATTTGAATACCATAAGTCTTTAACACAACAGCAATCTAAGCAAAATGGTGTCGCTGAGTTTTTATGATTTATTTATTAACACATTTTCAATAGACCTGTTTTATGTCTTACTTTAAATGGTCATTTAAAGAAAACATTGTCACTTTCCGCCCACACAGTCATAATCATTCATAATTCAGTTGGGTATCGTAATGTGAATCTATTTTTTCCTTCATCTGCTGGAAGGTCAATCTACTGTACAATTCAATGTTTTGCCTTCTCAAACATTGCTCATTTGAGTATTCACACATGGACAGAGTCCTCGTGAGTGGGAGTGGCCTGTGAGAGGAGGAGATAAACACAGCCTTGGTCCTGCTGCAGAGCTACGCTGTCGCTGCACTTGGAGCTAGCGCCTCAGCCCGTCAGCCTTGGGGGGCATCACCCGCCTAAGGGGCAGTCCCCGTCAACACAGGCAGCTACTACCCCCCTCCAGCAGTATTGGTGGATGTCTGTGGAGAACAAATGAGTCTCTTCTGTGGCGGAAGGGGGGGGGGGGATTCATGGCTCTGCTTAACTCAACTTGGCATGTAATCATCTCCTTTTGAGCGGGGAGATTTGTGCCACAGGGGGAACCGCACACAGCAGTGAATGACTGAGTCCTGAGGGGCTGGATCCGGTCACCTCTGAACATATCCACTCAATGTCCGACACAAGCTCCCTCGCAGGAGGCCACACTACCCTCCCCATGATACCAAAATACAGACGAGATGAGAAAGGAGGCTCAGAGAAATGCCTCCCACCTAATTCACCTATCTGAGGCTGAAGGCCACACAGTTTCTACACATTTGATATGGGATATAGGAATTGAATTTCACCAACATGGCAACCAACCACCCAATTACACAATGTGCTTCAAAACTATTAAAATCAATGAAAACTAACAAGAACGTGTTTTACCAGCTCCCATTACCATTGTCAAGATTTGACAAAAGCACGTCCCGTCCAGAACAGTTCACCCAACTGGGTCAGGTCCCCCTACGATGCAGAATGAACAGAACACAGAACACCTTCCAGCTTCTCGGCTGATGTCCAGGTGTGAGCACCTGCATTCTGGAACCACCTGTGGCGTTCCACCTCCTGCTGCTGGAGAGGTGCTGCGATCAGGAACGCAATAACCACAATGCACCAGTGCAAAATAAGTGATACCACCCAGATATAGTCGTGAGAAAACCCAGAACTACTGAAAACATTCTGAAAGCCGGCTGTCTGCAACCGCTGTCTGAGTGAGGACGAGGACACGTAACGCCATGATGCTGCTGGCTGGTTAACTAACAGCACAGTCAACATTCTCCCCAGTCCACACAGGCCACATTTAACATTGGTAAAGAGGACTCATTTGACAAAGAGGACACAAGGGACTACATTGCTGTGATGTGTCTAAGAGAAAGGTTCTTAAATAGGTTATTTTACAAAATAGGTTGTTTCAGATTCCAGGATTACCACTGATGGACATGAGGATGCACTGGCTTTTCCTAGAGCACTCAGAATGCCACAAATAATAATAATGTTTCATTTGCATAGCTCCTTTCTCATACTCAAGGACACATACAATTAAGCACATAGAAACAAAACTCAACAGACAGACAGACCGGAAGTTTTTGACCAATTCCTCTTCTTAGAATTTCTGCAGCAAATTAGATAAATATGGTCCTAGCAACATCATCTTGTTCAGACCAAATCATGTTCGGACCAAATCATGTGTTCAAAAGCACTATTTCTGAAATTACCTTTGAGCCCCACAGTTTGCACGAGATAAAACCCTTAAAGATTATAAAGCCTAAAAGCAGATTGCCCAAATAATTTCAGACCTTATAACCTCACAATGCTAATAATCCTTATAAGCCTAATCACCCTTATAACCCCAATAACCCTTCAGCTAGTTATTGACCGTAGATGCTAGCTTGAAGCAAGCCAATATTGGCGTACCAAACCTCAGTCTGCAACCTGCTGTCACACTTTGGCGATTGAACAGGAAGTACATCATCACTGATAGTCGCATGAGTTCAGTGTCATGCAAAACACACCATAAGAATGCACGGACACGGGCGACAGATCATGACCTTTATCACACGCTCTTAAAGCAAAACATCAAACCCCCGCAAACTCTTCAGGTCAGTGGATGCTAAAATGAAGGACCCAAACATTCTGTTCAATTTTAACACAGTGTAGAGTTCTTCTTTCCAGTGAAAGAGGTTAAGCTGCCGCTCCCTAAATAACAGACAGAAGTTAACAGTCTTGGCATAGCCTACAGCAAAATGAAAGGGCCTGTTGTCCCTGGAGAGAGAATTTATATGCTCCAGTCCCTGGCCTATCAGGAGAACAGGGTCTGCTCAGTCTGGATCAAGATCACCCGGGTCTGCCTAGACCCTGCTTCTCCAGTTGAGCACTCCTGCATGGATCCAACAGAACACGAGGCACCCACGGTTGCCCCGCATGATGGCTAAAATGCGAAGTTAAAGTTAAAACTCGACCAGTGTGCCAGACAGCCACCTGAGCTCTCTGAGCACCAGCTCCAGGTCGTGACCTCAATGCACCTTTTCTATCTCTCAAAAAAAAACTAAAAGTCAAAACTACTTAGCATTTCCATTTATTTACTTAATTTTTCAATTCTGTGTGATTCTGTACATCATAGTCATTCTTACAAGTTTCCAGTGTCTGTTGAAAAAGACGATGCTCATCACAAACAGACGTGCTGAACCAAGGGCGAGAGACTCCGCTACTAACACGCCTTAAACAGACGTGCTGAACCAAGGGTGAGAGACTCCGTTACTAACACGCCTTAAACAGACGTGCTGAACCAAGGGTGAGAGACTCCGTTACTAACACGCCTTAAACAGACGTGCTGAACCAAGGGCGAGAGACTCCGTTACTAACACGCCTTAAACAGACGTGCTGAACCAAGGGCGAGAGACTCCGCTACTAACACGCCTTAAACAGACGTGCTGAACCAAGGGTGAGAGACTCCGTTACTAACACGCCTTAAACAGACGTGCTGAACCAAGGGTGAGAGACTCCGTTACTAACACGCCTTAAACAGACGTGCTGAACCAAGGGCGAGAGACTCCGTTACTAACACGCCTTAAACAGACGTGCTGAACCAAGGGCGAGAGACTCCGTTACCAACACGCCTTAAACAGACGTGCTGAACCAAGGGCGAGAGACTCCGTTACCAACACGCCTTAAACAGACGTGCTGAACCAAGGGTGAGAGACTCCGTTACCAACACGCCTTAAACAGACGTGCTGAACCAAGGGCGAGAGACTCCGTTACCAACACGCCTTAAACAGACGTGCTGAACCAAGGGCGAGAGACTCCGTTACCAACACGCCTTAAACAGACGTGCTGAACCAAGGGCGAGAGACTCCGTTACCAACACGCCTTAAACAGACGTGCTGAACCAAGGGCGAGAGACTCCGTTACTAACACGCCTTCGTGGAACAGCTGTACCATCAGCTCAGCCACACATTTCACCTCATATGCATCCGTCGTGTGTGTGTGTGTGTGTGTGTGTGTGTGTGTGTGTGTGCTCTAAACTACAAGGCCTTCACAGCTGAGTCCCCAGACTAGGTGACACCAGCACCATGCACGGGGCTTTTGACATGCATTTGCATAACTGATCTCCTATCAGTTACATTTAAGCAGTTTGCTGTCGACTCCAACGGCTCACCGCGGTCCAAAGGCCGACACAGAGGTGAGACCGATCGTTCTGGTGTGTGTTTGCCTGGGCATACACAAATTAACCCTTATTTCCATCTGTGCCAATACACTATTTTTTACTATGTCAGTTCAAATACACAAATGTGCACAATATGCACAAATAACATTTATGAGAATATATTTCAAACTCATTTGATGTGCCATTTATATCCTGATTTATATAAATACTGTTTATGAGTGCCCACGAGAAGTATTTGTTTATTTTTCCTTCCAACAAGTAGTTTTATATTTTGCCATCAGTCAGCCTTTAGTGGGTTGCAGGTCACAGCCTTAATGACCCTGGAAGCACACGGCTACCTCCTACACAACAACCCAGCATCCCACGTGCAGCTCAGGAAGTTCAGCAGAAATCTACTTCCTGTCATTATGTTCCAGAACCATGGTCCCCAAGTAGTGTCATTTGCCCATAAAAACAAGAAAAACAGAAAGGGGGAAAAAAACATAGTAAAAGCCTATTTATTGCCACTCTGGGTTTTAAACCTATTTATTGCCCCAGTAAGTGGTTTGGCTGCCTGACTGACACGGAGGGCCAGGTCTGGGGGTATTAGTGCTCGCATGGCTTCAGCAAACAACTTCACTTCTTTGGTTGTTGTTTTTAAATATCCACGTCTGCACCAAAGTCCTGCAAGGCAAACCAATATCGGCTCTGACAGGGCAGTGTGTCGGCCAGAAGTCAACACTAGTCCTCCCGATGTCTGTCATAAACAACTTGCATATCTGCAACACACAGTGAAGAGACAAAATGACAAACCATCGACTGACAAAAATAATAAAATAAAACAGAAACAGACTTGGTTACATATTCATTTTCTGTGGGGGGAAAAAGAAAAATCCATTTCTGAAGCCACTCAGTACATTCACCCTCTACATTCAGGCACTGTGGACTGGAGCAGAAGGTTGGAGGCCTGCGTTGGTCTGCTCAAAAGCCAAAACCATCCAGACACGGTGGGGAAACGGGCCCAGACAATCATGCCTCCGAGCCCAAGGTTTCATGATTTGTGTTCATTACAGCAGGGTTTTCTATTTTTTTGGGATGAGGTTTCATAATGGCAGTCCATGAATCTAATGATGTCCTGCTTAGTTGAGGAAAGCTGGTAGGCTCTTTAATGGCTGTGGGCTTTTTAAAGAGACGGCGCTGTCTGAATGTGTCACACCACATCTGCCTATTTCCATTAGTGAGCTGGCTCAGCGCTCGTTGGGTCTGCAGCCGGTCCAGGATTTAATCCCCGCCAGCTGCCAGCGCACCTTTACCTTGTCCTCAAGAGTTCTGCAGCCGTCAGTCATCTGGTTCACTCCAGAACAGAACAAAAACCTGGGGTGAACCACAGACTGGACAGAGCAGATGCATGCACAGACTGGACAGAGTCATCTGGGGTGCAACCTGTAAAAACTGCCTTTGAACTCACCCCCTTCAAACCTGATCCGTGTATCGCTGCTGATTCAAACAGATTATCTGCTCGCTGTAAATGTTTTGCATCTCATATGGAAAAAAGTCAGACTTTTATTATGCCACCCAAAGCGACCTGCAAAGACACCAACGAGTTTCAATCAAGAGCGATTTGCTTCCCAATACAAGTTAACCTTCAAAATTAATCTGGGAAACATTCAGACATTAAAGTCACTCGCATAAGGATCTGGAGGAGTGAAGTAGTTGCAAGTATCCAGAGCTGCTTTGACAGAGCTGCTTTGCTCAAATGGGGTGACGTCCTAGCAGTTCTGGTTCTTCATGGTTTTCTTATCTCTTGCATGTGTCTTACAAGCTCTTACAGAGAAACAGCAAACTTCAAATAAGTGGCTGCACTGCCTGCACTGTGATCCATGTGCTGCTCTGGAGATGTCTGCTTCATAATAGCCAACATTTCAGCACGGAATTTGTGTGGCCTGTTACAGGCGTTAGAGACTTGTTGGTTTTCTTTCCATGATGAACATAAATAAACAAGTAAATAGGCCTATCTGAGTCCACAATGCTCTCTCACAACACACTCAAGATTTCATCACATTCTCACAACACACACATGCTTTCTGTCACTCTCAAACACTTTCTCATGATTTGCCTGTCACTTCAAAAACTGACTGTTTTTAGTTCAAGGCCAATCCACACACCCCAGGTCTCTCTCACACTCACACACACACACACACACACACACACACACACACACACGCCAACAAGAACAAAATCATCTGTCACATACATTCAACCCCTCACCCCTCCACACAGTGCCACAGAGCTGTATATTTCAATCATCCCATGGGACCCTCTCTCCACACATGACCAAACCAGGTCATCTTTGTGACCATCAGGTCCAACAAGAACAGATGGGAGGTGTCACATATCCCATCATGCCTACAGCCATGCCAGCGATGCTAGCCATGCCAACAGAACCGATATGGCATGAGCTCTGCTGATCATGTCACCCATTCAATACACATCAAATCGTCGTGTTTTTGAGCTTGTACTCCACCCCTCAAAAACCTGGCCAGCGCTGCGTGAGATTGCACCATCTTAGAGTTATTTTTTCTGACAACTCCTCCAGTAAGACCTGAATAATTTGTGTAGACACACCAAAATGACCAACTGTGAGATTTTACGATCACCTTATGTCACCTGTATTTATTTATTAACTCTTGACCTCCTGAACAGACTACAGCTGATGAACAACACACATGACCGTTCTGCATCTGCTCAAAAGAAAATAAAGGGTAAGGTTTGCTGCTCAGAACGAGAGTACTGACTTCTGAGTTCTGACGCCTGCCTCATACCAGTGCGTTACATTCGTTAAGAGCACAACAACATTCCATCTAATTGACCAAAACGGTCTTCAGAACTGAGCAAATCATAAGTCTATGTCCATTTTTTTAATGTGTACCAAACCCCTTTAAAAGACTGGGATAAAAAAATAATAAATAAATAAACAAGTCAGACAAGGCTCAGATTCATCTGTGTGTTGATTATGTGCATGAGCTTGGACCAGGAAAGGAGTCAGTCATTTCATTTTTTTTTTTAAGTGTTTTACAAAAGCTCTGAACAGAAGGTGAGCCAGAGCTCACTGGCTCATGTTTTTATGAGCCAACCAGCCAGAACACACACCTACACACACACCTACATACACACACCTTCAGTTGATTGTTCGCTCTCAGCCCCCCCCCCCCCCACAGAAGCTGGGGGCACAACATCCAAACAAAGTCAAAAGCAACACAAAGCACACATCATAATCGCAGCCATCATAATCACCATTCATTTAGCTTCCCGCCATGAACCAAACCACAAGCCCTAAAGTTCCCACAGTACTTCATTATAAACAAACAAAAACACCATTACAAACAAACAAATGTATCCTCCAGGGCAGCTGGGGCTGTTCAGTGTACCATTCGCAGTCATACTCCATAGTTTTGAAAAACGGCCATGAAACCAACACTTTTAAGAGCAGCTTACTGCCAGCATAAAGGTAATAGAGACACACTTCACACACACACACACACACACACACACACACACACACACTTCATACTCAAGAGGATCAGAGAGGTCATTAACACTCCTGCTCCATATCCTCCGTGCTCCCAGCAGCTGCTAACGCCACAGCTCCGCCCGTTCCTGTTCACAGCGTCAGCTCCGACACCACACACCCACCGGACGCCACGAGGAGCAGAAAAGCATTTCTCATCAGTGCCCTCCCAGGAACCTGCCAGTGACGCTTATATTGGCTGTTTCAGGGTTAGTGACAGCCAGTATCAAAGCCTGATGTACAATATGCCATGAGTTTGCTCCCAATGAGTGACACGCACACAGAAGAATCTTCACCTTGAGTGACTCAGTTGCATAGGCTGTTCCATCTTTAATTTTGCAGTTAAAATTGTGATCAGCCAACATAATAATGTAACCATGGGTGCAATTACAGGACCGTTGCTAGGTAGACCGTTTCCTTAGCAGCATCCTTGGTAGCAACGGTCTGAGAAGAACTCTTACTATGCAACCTGAACCAAAGTTACAGAGTTCAGAAGTTACAACTGTTTCCTTAAAAATTGAATATCTGAAGAATTACAGAGTCATTCCAATAGAAGGATATATAAACACTTTGACACAATGCAAAAACCGATGATGTGCCTGGCTATGTTCCACAATGACAGCACCTCTTCATGTGGTGCAAAGGCTTGTGGGAAATCAAATGCTGAGGAGGATATGTTGGTGAATCTTCCAAATCCAGTTAAAAGAAGGACGCATTTCTCGGCCACATTTCAAGGATCTTACTCGTTCTTTGTTAAATAGGACAGTCTTCATTACATATGCAAGTCAGAAATGAAACCTCCGAAGGTCAGCAGCCCTGCAAACAAGACACAGCTCATATTTGTGATCTGCTCAAACAAGTCCTGGGAGCAGAGAGCACCAAGCACAAGTCACACGCGTTTTTGGGAAATTTGGTTACACTCTGAAAATCTCCACACCACTCCACAGAGCCCGAGTCAAACGTCTCGTTCTGTTAATCTGTTAGCCAAGAGTTTTACAGCTGAAGGTTCCCTTGATGCCATTAAAAAGTGTCATATAAAACCATCCTGTTTGAATCCCAATCGTCTGAATATCATCCCGGTGTGGAGAATGTCCTGCTGACCACCAGGGGAGCAATTAGTCAAGGGCAGTAGAAGCTGAGGCCAAACTCCACAACCTAAGCCCTTTGTTTAGTCAAACCACCTTTTAACACTATTAAGCGTAATCCTTCATCCACAACGCAGAGATCTAGATGGTGAGTGAGTTAGAACATTGTGTGTGTGTCATCGGACAGGACACCAGAAAGTAAGTGACGGAGAGGAAGAGAGAACCAAACTAACAGCTGCCACAGGTGCAGTCTGTCAGACCAGAACCCAAAAGAGAGAAGGGAATGACACACAGACAGACAAAAGAGAGACAGATAAAAAGAGACAGACAGACAGCAGAGAGATAGAAAGAACGAGGGTGAGAAAGAGAAGAGGATGGCTGGCCTTGCCTCTGAACTTCTTGGGTGGGTTGTTGAGGTCTCCAGATTCTGGCTGCACAACGCACCGGTCATCCACCAGGCTGCAAACAGAGGAGACACGCGTTAGGCCTGCCGCCATGACACCACCATAACACCCGCTACAACACTGCCATGGAAGACACGCTCCTGAACATCTGAGCACTCGCTAAGGACTAGCTCGTTTCCACAGCAAATGGGAACCTTCAATTACCGTGACGACTCGAATGTGTCACTCAAAATAACAAATAATAATAATAAATAAAAAAGAGAACAAACATCAGCTACAGAACAAATGTTTAGAGCAGCTATTCATCTCAGGATCGCAAAACCACACAGGTGACCAAGACCCTCAGTGGACAGGCCTGCAATATTCCCACTTGAACGGGTTGAATTTATCTACCATGTGAAATAACAGAGAGAAAAGTGGCTAATGTAAAAGGGCCTGAAAGAGAGAGAGGGGGGGGGGGCAGAGAGATAGAGAAAAAGACAGAGATAGGAACAGAGAGACAGAGGCAAAGAGAGGAAAAAATGAAAATAAAAACAACAGGACATGTTATAAAATAAAATAACAGATCTCCCATCAATTTCACATAGTGAAATAATAATGAAGCACAGTCTATAGCTGGTCGTTTCAGCAGGGGCTGTCCAGCACCACGCCGGGTCTCGTCAGGACCCCTGTGAGAGGATTAATCCTGAAACACACACACACACACACACACACACACACACAGCATGTCCTACAGTGCCAGGGACGTGTGTGTGGGCAATATATGGGCAGCTTCCCGTCATGGGAGTCCGATGTCATCACCAGCAGATCAAACCCGAAAGCCGACATGTGGTGAACTATTCAGCGTCCCTGTCCGCCTGCGTCCAGGAACGTCTCTCATCTGAGGACACACTGGTAGTGCTTCCCATGTGGCTGGTGTGGTAGATTTAGAGTTTGCCCACATTTAGAAGGAGCAAGCTGGCTGAACGCACAGGGTAACCATTAAAAACCATCCCTGCTAGGGATGTGCAATATATCATGCATCAGTTGTTATCGTGATATTGACATATGTGATACCAATATCATAGAATGCTCTAATGCACAAGTATGACCTCTAGAGTATCATAAACATTGCGTGCTGTGAGCGGTGTCAAACCAGTGTCAGATAATTTCAACTTGACATCAAGGAGTTGCCAAGGTGTTCTTAACATACTGTAATAAATCACAATTGCAGTAGGCAACAATAAAATTATATTTTTATCCATATCATGTTGCCATAATATGTACTACATCAGCCTAGTACCAACTCAGTGAGGAAACATGTGGCCGTTCTGGTGCTGGGACCACACACACATGCAAAACAGGTTTCAAGTCATAATGATCTGTTTGATCTTACATGCTGTTTCATTAAGTGGCACAGTAACAGCGAGACTCACACATGCAAATTAACTTGTGTTCCCTTTGCATTCAGTGCAGCCAACAGGTGACTGAATGCAGCTAATCTGCAAAAGCTATGCATGGTGCAATGCACGTGTGTGATTCCCACAGCAACTGCACACACAGCAACAACCACACTTCCACACAAACAAGCAACCACAATCCCACAACCAGCCAGTATCACACTTCCACATCTCAACCGCCACACCCACACACTTTCACATCCACACCTCACTCACTCACTCTCTCTCTCTCACACACACACACACACACACACACGCACACACACAACTTCCCAGTGGTGGCTTTGAAGGCCAGGTGGCTCATCATTTCTCCCTTGTGTGAGGTCAGTCGGTAGCACAGAGACAATGACATACAGTAGTCTAAATATAGCTCCAGCTCAACACACACACACACACACACACACACACACACAAGTAAACAAATAGAAGAGGGAGTAAAAGTGATTAGAAGGCAAAACACTAGGCGGGCATCGTTTGTCAATGAATGCCATCCAGCCTTAGATCTTCAAAGCCACACAAATGCTGCCCATACCTTGGAGTAAATGAGTGACTGTGTGTGTGTGTTTGTGCGTGTGTGTGTGCGTGTGTGTGTGTGTGTGTGTGTGTGTGTGTGTGTGTGTGTTGGGGAGGGCCACTGAAGATGCCACAGGGTGCAAAAGGAGCCGATTGGCAGGAAGTGACGGTACGATTAACCTGATTGGAAATAGTAGTGAATAAATCAACTCTCTAGGATCAACTCTCTGCATCATCAAGGTCCCATCACAAGGACTTGTCCCCAATGGCCCCCATCATGCTACCAAATATCTGGTACATGATGGGTTTCCTGATGTGGAGTGATTGACAGCGACGGGTGGAGGAGGGTGGAACACCTACCCCAGCGTGCTGATGAAGCCATTGGTGGAGCCCTCTGCATACAGGGAACAAATGTCCCCGATGTGGAGGAAGCTAGACATCTTGTCGGACATGTTTCTACGCTTTCAGGGATGCCTGTAGAAGAGCAGAGAGGAGAGGAGGAAATTACGAATGAAGACAGAAGAGGCATCTACTGCACCAGTCCCTTTAATAATCACTAAACATGAGCGCTAAGAGTGACCACGTATGCAATTCAAATGGAGTGATCATAAGAGGCCTATGAGTGTTTTTGGAAGGTGGGGTTGGTGGGGGGAGGACAGGGGGAGGGAGGTGGGGTTGGTAGGTGGGGTTGGTGGGGGGAGGACAGGGGGAGGGAGGTGGGGTTGGTGGGGGGAGGACAGGGGGAGGGAGGTGGGGTTGGTAGGGGGAGGACAGGGGGAGGGAGGTGGGGTTGGTGGGGGGAGGACAGGGGGAGGGAGGTGGGGTTGGTAGGGGGAGGACAGGAGGAGGGAGGTGGGGTTGGTGGGGGGAGGACAGGGGGAGGGAGGTGGGGTTGGTAGGTGGAGGACAGGGGGAGGGAGGTGGGGTTGGTAGGTGGGGGGGGGGGGGGGGGGGTTCTAGAACATTAGGAGCTTCCATTTCGAGATGGCCTCATTTTAGAGCAAGCAGGTCCCAGCCTTTTGGTGGACGCTGACAGCACCCCGACCTAATGGGGCTGTGTGCAAAACCAAGACCCCATTATGGCAGGCTCTAATGAGGTCAACATTAGCCTTCGAACCTGTTTCATCTGGTGGTGGTGGAGAAGGCTGTATTTGTTTATGGTGGCATAAATAATGAGATTAAATTAGAGGCTCAGCAATGCCACACTGTTGGACCACAGCAGAAATCTTACTGTAGGCCATACCAACAGTTATCATGACAAAGGAGCCAGCAGATGGATGAAGTCAGTGTCCCTGGGGCTCAACCAAGCACCCATCCACTTCTAGATCTGAAGATTTTGGTCACTTAGAAGGTGGAGGTACAGAGGTTCTGCAACTGAAGTTATGGTGATGTCGTGACAGACTTGACCGAGTATGGGATGCATGAAGGAAGAATTACAGCCCAAAATATATTCATCTGAGGACACAAAGGTCAAGCAAACCGACCGGTTGTGGCTAAAAAAGGCAGTTTTAGTGATCCTCTGCCCTTCAGAGTGACAGCACTGGTTGTTAAACTCCACTTTCTACACAGATGAAACGAGAGGAATGCTGCACTTAATGACTGAACCGATGTTACTATCACTCACACGCTCAGTGGTAGCCATAAGAGTCACAGGAGAAACCATTAACCACCGATAAATGTCTTCAAATGAGCCTCGTCGGATGCCATAAAACGCGCGACATTCGTAGCCCTAGTTTGAGTGGGGAACAACTAATGCCGCTCACAGCACAAAGCGTGTAGCTCGGGGAGATCACCAACTGTCTGTCCTCAGAAGAAACGACAACCACGTTATGAATAACCTAACCAACAACGCCCGCCTAACCAGTGAACCTAGATAAATATACCAAGATAACAAGGCGCACTTTCAAATTAAATACACTATGAGGTTTATAGAGGTATTTGCTGACTTTAATCTGCCGACGCGGGAACTCCGTAAACCACTTAGTGAAGTTGAGCGAAGTGGAAGGTGTTTGGCGCGTGAGCACGTAAACAAGCACGCGCGGGTCTTTAAACGGTCGTTTCTACACAGCGCGAGACTCGCGTGCGCGATCTCCGCAAGAACGTTTTCATGTCCTCGTTTACTCATGTTGCACAGATAAAAGACAAGGTCTTGTGTTAAGCGTGTCTTTTTGTCCGTTATGGACCGTGTATTTACTATCTTGTGTGCTATAGAGATGTGAGCTGGCTGTACATACACTACTTTACCATAAGGCGAGGAGCCCATTATTGGAGCTACCGCACTTATTCGACAGTAGTAGACACACAGATGATGGATCTCTTACACCACGTAGAGGCCGAAAGCTCATCCGGACCATTCACTCACAGGATTTCTCAAAGTACGCTTTGACACAGTACACGAAATCTGACTGACACCGAGGGACACGAAATGGGTCTGTCCTCCTTCAACAGCAAGTTCGCGGTTCATGTTACTCTAAATCAATACCGCTGCCAAAGTCAGGCGGTTATTATAAGCAGCCGATCATAATTAGGCCAGGCTCGGACGGACAATCGGATGCGCCATAGAACTCGATTGCTTGTAATATAATTTTCGACAAAAAAAGCAACTTCAGGATGGTCCAGCACTCCAACACCTTATACTACATCAGGACCGTCGGATAATCCGAAAATGTAAACGTTATTCAAGTAGACTAACCGAAAATGAGACACTTCGCCCTCAAATAATGCACTTTCTGTCTGGCGCGGACGTAAAAGTGATCACCTGGATCTGCCGTCCTCTCCCTGGCATCGTAAATGATTTGTGCAGCAGAAGCGCACCGTAGCTACACGACCTCAGGAGACGCATCTTACATTACACCGCTTCTTGAACGCGATGGCTGCATCCGTCCGAAAAAAAACCTGCTTAGTCTACACTGATGCTTCTTCTGAACTACTACGCTAAACCTCAGCAGCAGTAACAAGAGTTGAGCGCAACTTTACCTCCTACGGATGGAGACCGCTTGAGGAACAAAAACGACGGCAGCTCGGTCAGGGAGCGACAGCGTCCGGCCAGCGTTCACCGTGTAATTCCATGATAACTGAAAGTCCAATTGAAAACCGCGGCGTCTCGCTGACAGTTGGATTTAGTCCCCAATACTCCTCTACCCTCCACCTCCACGAGCGATGAAGAACCGCCCCTTTTCTTTACCGCTTTGAACAAGCAAGTGATACCTGGGAAACGTAGTTTTGGTGCTGTACACATACACCAGGTTCACCGAAGATAAAACGTCAGAAATTCAAGAGAATATGTAAATTGCGGTATGTATGATACAAAATCCTTTTATGTTCTCCTTAACTCTTGCTTTAATAACTGAAAACGATTAAACACAAATATGTCCCAATTTTTAGACGTCAATAAAAAGGACGGATCTACAATTATCTGTGGTGATTAGCAAATTAACATCAAATAACGCTTTTTAAAACGTGCCTAGAGTTTTATACTGTTTCAAGAAAGGAACGTGTCTCTAGGACACGTGGTTTTGGCTAAAATTATGTATATATAATTTTAAAAGACTAAAATAGCTATGGGGACAAAGATAATGGAAGAATGGGGAATCCTCTTCACCATGACAGGCCCGGGTCTGCATATGGAGGTGTGGGGAAGTTTTTTTATTGGCAGTACTGAGAACTCACGACCTCACACAACTCCCAATTTCCCCAGGATCCACCACACCTCATCCCACTCCCGAGGGGTTTGCTCAATAGCTGGTGTGCCTTTGGAGTAGGGGAAACTCAAAACTATGTTACGCTGGGAGTCGTCAGCACTGGAGTTGAAAACCCTTGATCTTGTGCAAAATATTCCAAGGACCAACCATTTTAAACATGAATTTTCACCTTTCTGAGACCATCTGATTACACACTAGTGTGAAACCATCGGTGTGTCAGAAACAGAGGCATGTGTCCATTATCCCCACAACAGATCCATGCAGGGATGAAGCCACTCCTCCAGCAGAAAGGGTGGGGGGTGGGTGGAGCAGGGTGCATGTCTTTGAAGCAATGCTGTCCAAGCTGTCAGAAACAGTGATTACACACCCCATCACCTATCAAGTGAAAACAGCATTCTGCTTGCAAGATGAAACCAAGCTGATTTAATGTCAATTATTATGACACTGTTAACTATCATTAATCAACTTGTGGATTGGAAAGCTGATGATGGTCTAAAGGGCACACACACACACACATTATATTAATATATGTACATCAGTATATATAAAGTTATATATATATATATATATATATATATATATATATATATATATATATAAGTTATCTATATAACTTTTGGTTTGATTTCATTTCAAGTTTATTTCAGCCTGACCCAAAAACCAACTTGGTGATCCACTTTTTTAAATCTGCCCTAAAAACTTTTCCGATCATTAGAGATGCAGTCTGTTCGTGATGAGGTCTGGCACCGACATAAAGTCTCCATATCAATCCTCATGTGTGTGGCTCCAGTTATAAATCCCCATGGTTGTTTATCACACACAGCTCCAATAATTCCCTTATTATTAAAACATACTTTTAAAAAGATGAAAGCATATAACAGTTAAATGAGAAGGATATGTGATATACGTGAGCACATGCTGCCATTTGTGTTTCAGTCATTGCTTATTCATTTGTTGACCTTGATCATATAAATACAATATCCCACATAAAATCAGATGTAAACAGTTTACTGTTTCCATTTGAGCTCCCAGTCTTACTATGATCTCAAACATTATAATGGTTTGTTTTTGCATGTGTATGTGTATGAGAGAGATTATGAATTGAATTCTGTCATATGCAGGTTAACACAGGTCAACAATACAATGAACAATTTTGGAGAAGATCCATACAACTCACCAGAGATAGTAACATGCAATAGAATTTCAAATTAAAAAAACAGTACAAACAGTGAACACATGAATAAATAATTGTTATGTAAAGAGAGAGAGAGAGAGATTTGCTTGAAAGTTTGTGAACCACCCAAACATGGTCATTGATTTCTAAACATAATTAAAATTAACTTATGAAATGAACATCCAAATCTCCATTTGTAAAGCAGACAAAATCTGCGTTTGGGGATTTTTGCCCACTCCTCTTTGCAGAACTCCATCAGGTGAGAGAGAATGGAGGGACATCTGGTGTGTACCACCCACATCAGATCTTGCCCCAGCGTTTCTATGGGATTGAGGTCTGGACTTTGACTGGGTCAATCCAGAGTGCAAATCTTTCAGAGTTTTGCTGGAATGCTTTGGGTCGTTGTTTTCTTGCATAATCCATTTCCATCCCAGCTTCAGCTCCCTGACTGTGGCAGGAAAGTCTGGTCAAGTATTGATAGGCCTGGGGATTGATGGCTCCCTGTATAATATGGAGTCATCCAGGTACAGACCTTCACATTTCCACCATCATGCTTCACTGTTGGGAGGAGGTTCTTCTCTTTATATGCAGTGCTGACTTTTCTCCAAACATGGCGTGTTATTGTGGCCAAATAATTTAATTTTGGGCTCTTCTGTCCAGAGAATGGACTTCCAGAAAGGATCTGGTTTGTCCAATTGATCTCTGGCAAAGTTTAAATGAGCTACTATGTGTCTATATTGATTTTGCCTGGTAGTAGATGCATGTACATTTATCCCAGATGCTGCCAGAGAGGTCTGCAACTCTCTGGAGGTGATGTGTGGGTTCGCCTTTACCCGAATGATTATTTTTATGGTGCTTCTTGGTGTGAGTTTTATAGGCCACCCACTTCTGGAGTTGTGGTGATACTAAGTGCTTTCCATTTGTAAATGATTTGTCCTACAGTGTATGGAGGGAGCTGGAATCTTCTGGAGATGTTCTTGTATCTAACCCCAGACTTGATGGGCTCACCACCTACTTCCTGATGTCCTTGTATGTCTCCTGTCCTCTCTGCGTTGTTGATCTGTGTGCTTTATCCCTCGGCACAACAGTGGTTTGGTTGTTTCCTCTCACTTTTAATCAGTGTGTCTCAACTCTTTTCCCAAGGATATTTCAACTGATTGATCTTCTAAATTGGTTATTTTACCTAATTGACTTTACCAATGCAGCTGTGGTTCATTTACTTTTGCACATGCTCTGATTTCATGTTTCCATGTGTGTGTGTGTGTGTGTGTGTGTGTATGTGTTGTGTGTGTAGGTGTGTGTGCATAATGTTTGTCTGCATATTGTAATCTGTGTGTGTGTGTGTGTGTGTGTGTGTGTGTGTGTGTGTGTGTGTGTGTGTAGGTGTGTGTATGCATAATGTGTGTCTGCATATTGTTATCAATGTGTGTGTGTGTGTGTGTGTGTGTGTGTGTGTGTAGGTGTGAGTTGTCCCAGGCATTTCAGATGGAAAATTCACAGATGGTTTGACTCTTTCGACGCAGCTGCTGTATAACAGAGCTGTACTGTTTTACACTTTGATCAGATACTCAGAGAAAACTCTACAACATGAACACATGCACATACAACCATCGCCTGTCCTCGTAAATGCGTAGTAAGAGAGTACTTAAACAGCAAACTAATAGAACGTTTATTACTCCCAAAACAGATCTGCTATGGTGACTAGACTATTCTGGAAAGAAAGTTGGTGAGTGATTTGACAGAAAGCTCAGTGTGTCTGTCATTCGATACAGAGGTAGCTTGTGCCTCCAAAACTATTGTGGGGTGAAATCTGTGTTATTGAAATGACTGAAATGGTATCATATCCTGGTGGCAATATTATGAAACATATTTGCACATTTAAGAGTAAATTTCTGATGACTAACATTCTTATGAAATTTCTGATTTTAAACCGTGTTCTTCATTCACAGAACATGGATGAAATAAACAGTATGCCTATAGAAAGCTCTTAGCTTTCTTGACCCTAAGATACAGACTTTGAATTATTTAAAGCCTGCTGTATGTAAATTTTTATATTAGTCATTTTTGTAAGATCTCAATGTACACACATTAACCATAACAATACGTTACGGCACTTTGTGACAAATGCTGCGCAGATGTTTAATAAATGTTCATATCACATATTTTTATATTTAAAGCAGCAATACGTATTTTTTTATCACCGTGAAAAGTAGGAAAATTATTAATAAAGTGACTTTAATTTAAAACATTTCTCATAAAATGCAGCTCATGCAGATCAAATGAACCCATTTATTCCCTACAAGTATGTGTTCACATTAACAGTGATCCGGATGTTTCAGAAACCTTGTACTAGAAAACAAAAGCACGCCAATCTTTTAACAAGAAGCTTCTTTTCCGAATAAAACCAGTGACAAGGCGTCGTCTCAGAACATTAAAATGGTGCGTTAAAAGCCCAGTCGATTATGATTAAGAAATTGCAGATATGTCTGTAGGAATTATTTCAGGACTGTTTAATTTCATTAATGGAAAATAAACAGAAAATAAACTCTTTTTTTACAGAAAAATATCTTGGTGCATATGACCAGAAGGACGATTTGAATAAAGTACAGCAGGCATTATCACTCAGAGTTCCATCAGATTACTCCAGGATCCAAAATGCTTGTGCTTCCCTGTTTATGTCTGAGCTACAAGCCATGTCTAAATGTAGCGGACCCGGCTGGCTCTCAGAAATTTAAGTGCAACATCTGTTCTGTAGTCAGATATCTCCTATGTTTATGCTATCTACACTGATCCAGACACAGTGCTCCTAAACCAGCACGCTTTGTGAAAACCAGCCTGGACTCCATCATGCCAAAGAAATGGGTTTTAAAACCAGCTGCCCTGTGGAATGTGAGGTCCTTCTGAATTGCCTAATAAGAAATATTCATTTATTTAAAAAGTGGTTATTATTCAAATTATTTATATTTAAAATTACAGCTGTCAGTTTAAACTAAAATATGCTGGCCAGAATTCATGTCTAGTTATGACAAGCTTCCAAAATTAGATAAAATCCCTTTGCTTAGTTTTTCTCACCATTTCTATGTTTGATTTGTTAAATATTTATTAGTCATGACAGTTAAATCACCTCAAAATGTATATGTATAAAGGCTTGGTGTTGCAAATCATGTTCAGGTTGTAGTCAGGTTCAGGTTCATAGTCTTGATTTGAACAGATTTTTCTGGTCTCAGCCTTGACTCACAGTGCCCTGTTATGGTATTAAATGTGTGTGTGTGTGTGTGTGTGTGTGTGTGTGTGTGTGTGTGTGTGTGTGTGTGTGTGTGTGTGTGTGTTTGTGCATGATGTGGGGAAATCACCACAGTGTATGTGATGTGGTGGTTGGAGTTTGGAGTTTGCAATTTGTGGATGCTTCCTGCTGAAACTGCACTCAGGGTTACTATATATCTGATACAGAGTATGAATGTATTACAGATGTTGTTCCAGAAGTTTCTAAAGATGCAGAGTCTCATGTTTATAAAGTCTAAAATCTAAAGTCCAAGGCGAAATCTTATACTGTTCTTTGGACTGGAAGCTTCTGTAAAGGAGATACTTGATTTTTTGTATAGACTGTCTGGTAATACTCAGATCAGATCAGGTCCATGCCCAATGAGGAAGGAACTAGTCATAGTGGTGTGAAGGCACGAGGCGGCTAAGGGAAGGAGCACTGCTCCCTCATCTTCTCTCATCATACAAAAATGGAGTGAGTGAACACTGAGAAGAAGGGCTTGTCCCCCAGACTGCCTCATGTGTGGATCACGGGACAAGGAACAAACCCACACCTCACAGAGGAACACCAGATCAATGGGGCAATTGTGATGTCACACTGTAGAGCGGAGAGAGAATATACAGTAACTGTGCATCTATTGTGATGTCACACTGCAGAATGGAGAGAGAATATACAGTAACTGTGCAACTATTGTTGGTTATTAAGAACTGCTGGGTTCAAATATCTCAGAGCAAGAGCACTGATCGGGAAACGGCTACCCCTGTTTAAATTCTAACATTGTTAATGATATTAAAGGCCACTGATGATCTTAGATCAGTGCTTAATTGGCAGCCTTTTATCATTGCTTAATGGGATATGTACTGCAAATGGACATTTAATGGTCCTACTTCATAAACAATAAAGACATAATTATCATTTTAATATACAGCACATCTGACTGAAGTCAAGCACATCACTGCAAGTATCTTAGTAGAGTTGGCACCTTTTCAACAACCCACACCGGATACTCTTATTCCTCTAGACTCTCCACTTACGTGTCTTCCAGCTGTACTTTGTATTTGGCTTTTCCTGTAGAGTTTTGATTGGCCTAAAAACACCAGTGGGCGGGGGACGTGAGGAGTGATTGTGTTGCTTTTTCAACCCTCCGCAATTCAGGAGAACATTGCCAAAAAAAGAAAGAAAGAAAGGAAAAAAGAAAAGAAGTAAAAAAACCAGACACTTGGATACACTCGCCAGGTTAAAACTGAATTGGTAGCAACTTAGAATTGTATGTGTATGTAGTATATATATATATCAATTCAATATACTAATCACAATTGAATTGAATTAGCTGTATATATATATTAGGTACAGCCCACTTTGCCAAAGCATGTCGTACAATTGAATTGAATTAGCTGTAGTGTATACACTACAGCTAATTCAATTCAATTGTACGACATGCTTTATACACTACAGCTAATTCAATTCAATTGTACGACATGCTTTGGCAAAGTGGGCTGTACCTAATCATTCAAATTCCACATTGGCAACCCTAAAATGTTCCCATATTGTGCAGAAGCATCTGTCTCATACTTCAGATACGCATCCTGCATGGTGCGTGTCAAACATGTCACTTGCTAAGGCTAAAACACTGGTGAGGCGAGTGTGTACTGCCCTACAGCACGAAGTTCTACCTCACTAAAAATAAAAAGACAATTATCCAGTGATAATGGCTTCATTCGTCCCTGGTGAACTGCTCTCATTAGAGCAGTATTAGAGTGGATTTGCTCTAATTAGTCACCACAGTTTGGACTTGGAATGCTCTTTGTGTTCACATCACAACAGCTCCATCCATATAAGACTCCCTTTTCTACACTAATGGGTTTGAACATCAAAACTGTTCAGAACCTCAGCCGTGCTCCAGTATGGGGATTACACTGAACGTCCTATCAGTCAGAAATACCACATGTTAAATCAGAGAAGTTGCGTTTCGATCCACTTCTTCTGGTTTCCCAGATTCAGCTCAATAAATAAGTAAAGGATCAGTTTTCATAACTGGTTTCATAACTGTAGAATTTAGAATTTTATTATAATGTAAATCATCAAACTGAATTGAGCTCCATGTCTCCAGGATCCCTAAACTTAATGAAGTTCCACAGTGATGTGCAGATCCCCCATATGTTTCAGTGATGTGAACTTGATGGGTTGTGTGTGGTAAGGGAAAAGACAGTAAACCCCGCCCAGTGACATTTTTAGAACTATTTGGTTCGCTAGAACAAGATGATTGACGTGTTTAAAATACATTTTTTGTTCAATAGGAGGGTCGGTTCCATCACTGTATGTAGAAGATACAGCTGCACTGGCCTAAAGAAGTAAACCTGGCAGAACACACAGCTGGTATGTGTCAACAAGATTATGTAGCAGCTGACAAATGATACAGGAGTAGGACATCTCTATTACTGTTTTTATCTTGGCTGAAGAGGCCCACTCGGACTTGTCCTTTTCTAAAACAGCACTTGAAACGCCAGTGTGGGAATCTACACTGAATCTCCCACTCGGTGAGGTGGTAACTATGGAAATGCGTTACCGTGGTATTCTCTTGAGTTCTTAGTGAGGGGGGGAAGCACAAACAAGACAGACAGACAGAGAAATACAGAGGGGAAATCAGCTGATCTCTTTTTAGCCCACAGAGAACAATCTTCTTATTCGAAAAAGCTATATGTCTATTTCCCACACATACACACACACCATACACTAAAGACCAAATCCGTCAGGAGTCATTCATCCACAAACCAGACGAGCATCATCTGTGTTTGATTCCCTGAACAGTCTGAAGGGCTTCAAGCTCTCAACATCCTGGAGTCCAGCTCAGCCTCTCAGGGTTGGGGCGGGACCCTTTGCAAGCAGTTCTACATCTTTGTGAGCCAAATTTTGTGTATTCTTGAGAAACCATACAAGAATATGTAATTGAATCCTTTTGAAATGTTTCTTAATGTCACTGGCAGCAATATGAAGACCTGCGGCATGTTCAAGTCCAACTCTATCTGTATATTTGAACAAGCAAAAATAACCCGAGTTTGGTTTTAAAGATCCTAACATCACCTGGAGTACTCACATGCACAGCGGTGACTTCTTTCAGAAGAACCCTAAAGTGCAAACGTATACAGCACACCAAAGCAATCTTCAGACACTGTCATTTCAGCACAAATAAGGAAATATGCTAAAATAAATACATTAAATCAAAACTTTTTGTATTTTGCAAACTGCATTAGTAGACACAACTTGCATAAACTGTCATAGACAAACTGACTAAGCTTTAGTGTTGTTCAGGAAGTTGTAATCACTACAGCCAGAGGTGCTCACAGAGTAACCACCATGCATTGGACACAACAGGCAGTTCTGAACTCAGAGTTGTTTGTTTGTTTACCAAAACATTTATTAACTCATGGCAAATGTTAAGCAAAAACAGCTACATGGACTAAAATTGATGTTGGACTACAGGACCTGCCTGAAAAATAATTATTGTAGGTAACAGAGGCCTTATATTCTGCAGAAGGGAATTCAAAATAATGTTGTAATGTTATATATGAGATAACGTTGGGACAGCAGCTTCACCAGCTGTGCTCACATGTAGATGAGGAACTGGAGGACAAACTCTGGCATGGAGACGATGACATCTGGCTCATCATTGGAGACACAACCCACTTCGGACATGACAGGGTGCCCGATTCTATTTCTGCCCTGGGCTGTCAAAGCGTTGCACTCTCTGCTCCCCCCGTACGGAGTCCGAAACGGATTCGTCTAACGTGTTCTCGCCACACTTCGCTCTGAGGAGCTGGTGATCAGACTTGATGAGGCAGTGTGTGACCTCGATTTCCAGGCTAGCCATTACAGCGGAAGTCATAATGGAGAACTAGCACAGGCATGGTGGGAAGACCCAATAGCAAACAGGTGAATGAAAAGAACGCTCATGACATCACACCTCACTAAAGTGATGCATTGCATGGATTATGTTGCAAGTGTTTATCACGGATACATTTAATGTCTAATTAAATGCCTACTGTAAAATGACACAATTGGGCCACTCAATATCAAAAAGCAGACATAACCCAGCACTAAGTATATTAAAGTCTAAGCAATTCATAGGGACTTAAAAATTTAGTTGATGTCCGTTTATGTTTCGTTGTTTGTGGGAGTTTTTTTGCCATGGACATGAAAGCCACAATGCTTTCTTTTTTTTCAAAATGCACATCCCCCATGAGAACAGGGGCAAAAGAAAATAGCACTGTATTTTAACATTGGAGCCGGTGTAATGCGGGACACCACGATGCTCACGGTCCCGCTTGACATTGTCCCGAATAAAAATACGAGACGACTCTCCTTTATACCGTTGTGTTCGACAGAGCTTTGGATTCACCGTGCAGGGGCTGGAGAAGCTTATGGGTCACACTAACTAGATGGACCACTGGCCTATTTTCCCAGACGAAACTGGGACCCATGTGATAAAGTGGTAGCCTTTTTAAAGGGTGTTGTCTGTTGTTTATTGTAAGTTGTTTGTTTTGAAGCAGGAGGAACCTTCTGGCCCCTTTAAGAATCAATATCAGTCTGAAGGTTCATGTTGGACATGGCGGAGAGGACACATGTATAGCAGCACACACTTTGAGAAACATTACATCAAGATTTTAAACATTGTGAACCCCATTTTTTTCCATAAATTTTATTTGTTTACTTTTTTTTTTTGTTTACTTCACATTTGTTACATTTTCCCAACAGCTCTGGTATTTCTGAATGTCTTGTCTTCAGCTCACCTCTAGAGACTGCCAAGACAAAGACCACACTGTTGGCAATGATGAAAATATAACCAGTTGGACTTTTTTTTATCAAGTTCCCTTGTTCATATTGGAGGCTGCATTGAGTCTGGTGTACGAGACAAAATGCTTCCACGTCTCCTGAGAACGCCAATATTGCTAACACATGGGAAAGTGGCTTTAACAACAATTTATGGGCAAGTTCAGCACTAAGCAGACACATCTACATTTTAAAGTACTTGCTTGTCCCTCTAAGGCGGATGTAAATGAGGCTGCATTTGCTCTGATAACAGTATATTTGCCTGTGATGTTCCAGGCAATATGTAGGACGTTTTATAACAGAAGATCTGTCCGTTTGCCCTGATCCCCTGTCTGCAACAGACCCAGCAAGACTTTTTTTTGCATCAAATTGCCTTTTTTGTTTTAGCAAAGTCACATTAAACAAATTAAAGTCACACCGCTGAGCTAATGTTCTAGCAGCGGTGAAGGGTTTCTGATTTCAACTTCCAACAATCATCATGAAACACAGCCTACACTTGGTGTCCAATCGATATTGCACATTCTGTTGCCATGGAGACCTGGAAGACTTGCTTACTCACGGGTTCCAGTGAGTCATGAGCCAGCAGTAGAGTTTTACAGAGTCTGTCACAGGCCGGCCTTTCTTAACGCCCCTGCTGTCTGACCAGCAGTGAAGGGACTTCTCAACAAGTGCTTTAGCAGAAAGAGCCAGTGTTTCGGTTACATGCTGACATCATAATGTTACACACTACAGAAAGTCTGGCGAGGAACAGAAAGAGGCAGGAAGGAACAGGAAGTGACATCAGGACCTAATGCTATGAGGATCGTGGCACCGATGGCCCTCTTGAGCCCGAACCTCCAGCCCGTCCACGCTTGGCTTTTGTTCTGTCATGCATACGCCAGGAGACGGAGGTGTGTGAAGCGGGGCTGCAGAACTAGAGCCCTCAAGGGCTCCAGAGCGCACAAACGCCCCATAGAATTCACATGGCAACAGGGGAGGATTTTCATAGATGCCAGAGATGAGGATGGTGAATCGTGTTCGTCTCGGTGGTCTGCATAAGGCTAAGGCCAACACAATGGTCTAAATCATTCTCCACTCCCCCTAACAGCTACCACAACACATCTCCCCATCGCCAAAACCAACTGTCCAGCTTTACAGCAGACTTAATGACTCACTTCTAAATGTTCTTGGCTGAGATTCCCAAACACTGCAACACAAAGATCATCTTTAAATGGTAAAGCAAGCATTGAAGTCTCTCTCTGTCTCATTTAAGATGATCTTAACACTACGGTGCTTTGAGAAAAAGGGGCCCTGATCTCATGGCCTGATACAAAGATGGTCGACATGCAGTGAGGTTCCAGTCCAAGTCAAAGACACTTACACCACTGACGCTCGCGGACGGAGTCAGAGCTCGTCCTGACGCGCTTCAAGACCCGGTCCTGTTTCTGGAGCCCCGCTCTCCCTCTCTGGGCTCTGGACTAATTAACCCAGATAAGGATATTAATATTGCCGTAGAGACGGAGGCGGGACCAGCCTGGAAACGGGGCAGAGGCATAGATGGGAGAGAGGCCGGATTTAAGAATGGAGAATCTTTGAAGTGGGTCGCTCTGGTTCCCTCCGTCCGCAGCTGGGGAGAAAGATCTGTTACTATATCGGAACACCCAAAGGCACCGTTTAATTGCTTAATACCCCTGAGCTTTTGCTCCAATGAGAAGCCTTCTGTCCTCTTAAAGGTGCAGAGGGTTCTAAAATGCAGTGGGAAGAAGGATGATGCGATTACTACGGAAGCTACAACAGTGTTTACACAACAAAGGCCTTTATAATAGTTACGAATAATTACAAAAGCACACTGATGTGATGTGATTGGAAGCAAGAAGGGGGTTAGCAGGAGATGGCCAGTCAGAATATTAAGTTACAGCAAGCATCTGAGGTATCTTCATAGCCCCTCAGATGAGATTTTTCCATCACAGCAACAACAGTTCAATACAACTGTCAGCATGTAGAGTAATGCAACTGTAATATATGTGTGTTAGCTGTTAGCTGGTGGCTTGTAATATACTGACAATCCAATGAAGGTAACATTCAGTCAAGCAAATAAAGTTCATTAGCTAAATAACCCATCATCATCATAATCTAGGAGAGTTTAAAAGGTCTCCGGATTTCTCATGTTTTGTCAGTGCAGGATTGAGATGTCTAAAGGTAAAAAGCCAGTGCACTTTGGTGACCCACACAGACATGCTTTCCTCTGGATGGCTGTGTGGTTTGCAAACCCGCTCTGGTCTGCTCGGCCGGCCTGTCCTCCGGAGTAATCAAAGGTCAGCTCCTCGCCCTCCTCTATGTCTCGCCTGGCGAACAGCGCCAGCCTGGGCACCAGGGAGTGCACACGCACGGGCACCATGTCCAGGTTGGGCTGGCACGAGTGGTTCAAGAAGCGCCCCACGTTCCCGATGCCGACCGGGTCCACAAAGGTGCGGCACACCCCACTCTCACCCCCGTGCTCTTGGACGGCGATGATATAATTTGCCTGGGTGGGCGTCTGGGCGAGCTGCCGGCGAAGGGCCTCGGAGAAGCCCAGCACCTCGCCAGCATACTCACACACGAAGCGGCCCCGAGGTACCGCCTCCAGGGCCCGAACACCCCAGCCATGGCTCTCTGTACGGAAGATGCCCAGACGCACCTGCACCCCATGCTGTACCGACCGCGACCAGCAGGAGTCGCCGCACTCACACAAAGCATTGCACTCGAACACAGGGTGGCTGTAGCAAGCAGCAAGGTCCCCTCTCCGCTCAGACAGGAGTCCCTCGCTGGTGTAGGCCTGGCCAAAGCGCAGACACGGGCAGTCGTCTGGAGAGCAGGACGTGGAGCGGCACGGGCAGCCCGGGAGGGTGACTTCACTCGGGTCGATGTCACAGCCAGGACCCTGGACGTTCTCTGGACTGTACTGAAGCATACACATTAGTCATGGATAAAAAAGCATCAGCCTCTGGAACAATGACAACTAACCACCACGCATGACCCCCAAAAAAGCTTACAGAATGAGCAATACTGTACTATTTTTAGCATATAGTTCACACTAAAAGAGATTCATATGAAGCAATTGTTTCATTACTTTGTAAGATTCGTGTATTTAAATTACAAACCAATACATAAGGATGGATGTAAACGTAGGAACAATTTAATCAGAAGCAGGAGTAGAGAGAGCTACCGAACTAAAGAAGCAAAGTTTCTGTATTCATTGCGCGAGTACGAGTGTGAGTGGAATTGTGCTGCCATCTAGTGGCTGTTAAAGTGAATCACTGCAAAACAAATAATCAAGGACGGGCGAAACACAATAAGAAGTCAGATAAACATTTCTTTAAAAAATAAAATACTTCAACTGTTCCAATGCGTAAACGACAACGGATATGTTGTGGTACTGTAAAGAAAAAATTTACCTTAAATTTGGGGTAATCGTCTTCGCTCACACTGGTTTCTATCAGAATGGGCACGTATTCGAGCCCATTGCTTATATCCCCTCCGTATAGCCGCATCATATTTTCTTTACCGTGATTTACCTCCCAGAGAATATTCCATGAGTATACACCGGTAACACTACTACAATCGACTAAAGATCTTAAATTCGCTAAAGGAAACACTACTCAGTTAGGCAGCAGGCAATGTAGTCAAAGAAACCGGAAATATCGTAACAGACATAATTCAAATCTAAAGTCTCTTAGTAAAGTATGCCCAACGGAGATATTTACCGTACATTAACCATTATTATGCTAATCTATTGATCCAAATATATGTTGAAGACCACTGCCTCGGCCTTTGGGTGGGTGGTCATATTATTCCCCTCACTCTCACCTTTTGCGTTAGACATCTCAGTTTGAGTGTGCAGAAGACCTTTTGTCTCCTAGGATTGCGCTCGTCTGGACTGAGACTGATGTCATTCCTGGGATCTGTTGGAGCCACTAATCTAGATTCGAGGTAACTTCTCAAAGAGCCCTCACTACCACTGGGAAAGTATTGGTATTGACCCTCCACATTCTATTTTCCTTTTTAATAACTTGAATTTCTATAACTACTTCCTTGCTTCCAGCAATAAAAGGCACCAACATGTTACTTGATGGTTTATTTTTTAAAACCACAAAACATCAACATATGAGTATTAATTAAAAGACAAAACAGCACTTACGCGGAAAAGCACCCGACCCCTCAGCATGACCTGATTGGCACTTTGATGACACCGCCCATTCACCCACAAAACACCACCCTACCCCACACACACTGCTTGCTATGAAGATACACTGCTCCATGAGAAACACAGGGCTTTGCATTTACAAAATATATATATATATGTATGTATATACAGAAATTAGTTAAACACATAGGGGCCAGAGTACATACATTTTCAATTTGTTGCATGAAAAATACAATTACTGAACCATTGCCATATGGAAGACAGAGGGTCTTCTTTCCACGTTGTATTGGATAATTATTCACTTTTTAATAACAGGGATTAGAATTCAGAAGCTTGGTGTCCACATCGTTCCATTTTTATAACAGCTGGTCAATTTAACAATGCCCATTATAATAAAGGACCAAGCAAGCACCACAAAGACAGTCCAATGACACAAAGGGAGGATCATAAAAACAAAATAACATTGTTTACATTGAGGTGGAAACTGGAACATCCAAAATATGTTCACCGACATAACCACAATGGTCCCACACATTAAAGCCCCAGTTAGAGACAGCTGCAGATGTTCATTAACAGGAAGAATACCCTATTGTACAAATGTACAATATGAAAAATGCATTGTGTACATTTACCACATTGATTTTTAACTGTATGTCTGTTGCAGCAGTTCCTAACCAGGGCTTTAAGAGGCTGGTCTAAAACAGTCAGTTGGTAAAGTTGTTCTGCTTGAATGAAGTGGGGGGACCACAGAGTGTCACCATTTTTCTTTTCCTTGGTCCCATGAGGTTTAGGTGAGCGTTTCCCCTTTTGTAACCTTGTAAAAAGAAACACAATGTGATGTGACTTATGTGCTTAATGTTAGTCTGAGCCATCAAGCTGGTTGGAAAGCAACTGCCAAAATGGCAAAGCATGCAGTTGAACGTTTAATGGCTACAACAAATGTACAATTTAAAAGTAACTGGGCCCACACCCTCCAAGCTGATGTTTTATGAGCAGTAATAGTTAACCTGAGCAAAATGGTGGCTCACACACAGTAGTTGTAGCAGGTAGGTCTTTACCTGACCAGTGAATGAAAGGAGGATGTGTTTTCACAAACAAAAACAACACATGCTGACTCAGCAGCACAAACAAACCAGGACTCATGGCTGTATTACAAACAAACCAGGACTCATGGCTGTATTAAATGTAACCTATTATATAGCACAGTACACAACAGTAGTTGTGGGTCTGCACCACATCTTCACTTACTCTGGCTTCAATGTACTCAATCCTCCTCTCCAGGGCGGTTAGCTTCTCATTCAAGGTAGCTAAACGGGACCTGCAGGACATGTCTGGCGAGGAAAGAAGATTTGCGCTTGTCAAATGAAATGCACAGGTCTTATTTACCGTAATGATTAATCTATGGTTTTTAATCGCAACAAATGATTGCTTTAAAAACAAATGTGACAATTACTGCATATATGCATACATTAATATTCCATCACCGCCCCCTCCCCAATCACGTATAATGAGTTCTATAGATTACAGTAAACTGCCTAGTCCATCAGTTAAATCTGGTCTTATTTGAGTTATAATCATGAGACGAGTTGCACTCTAGTCACGTATTCAGCTCAACTACAGCAAACACACCCCAGAAAACAGGAAGCTAAATTAACGCTAGCTAACATTTCATAAAGCTAAAGTAAAACGACTGAAATGTCGGATAGTACTTTAATTCATACATACAAACTGAAACCCAAATACTAGCTAAAACAGTTAACATTATCCTACTAGAGGTGATGTGCTACGAACAGTTTTAAATAGCCCAGGTTAGAGCTATAGCTAGCGAGCTATCCCAGCTACCCACTACCGCTTAGGCTGCACGTCAGCTACTTATACAGCCACAAATACATTTTTACGAATGCTCTTCGTAAAGAAACATTTAACCGGTCACTTCTAGCTCACAACACGGGGAGCTAGTAGACCAGCCACCCCTCGTCTCCAACACTCACACGGCCACTCCTCGACAGCTAGCCGGTTAGCTATCTGAGTTAGCTACAAGAATGCGCGACAATTTACACTTGATAGCACAACGCGTCGTTTTCACCTCACCAAACGAATTAAGAAAATCGGCGATTTTCTTGATGCTGCTAGTAATCACTTCGATGTATTCGCGATTCGCCCAGTCTTGGTGAATTTCTCTTTGAACAGGATCCTCCTGCCCAGCCATTTTGATGTAGCTAGTTAGCTTAGCTAGCTACAGTGTTGGTTACACGCAAGAGGGCGTTGAGCCACTAGCTGGTGCCTCATTTGCATCTAAACGCCAACAGCGCAAAATCAAAAATCGATCATACAATTTATTGATAACCTTGTAAAGTGACACAAGGGAACAAACTTAAGACAAACGTCTATGTGTCTTAAAATAACTTGCCTCGAGTAAATGTGATATGTATTGTTTGAGGTTAAAACAACTCAGCTAGGTTAATAACGTAAATTAAATATCTCGAGCGAACGGTTTCTAACGACTCCTAAAAGTTCTGTCAGCAGGTACAGCTCCCTAAATATAGGTTAACCAATGTAATATTGGTTATTCAGTGCTCTAAAATCGTTAATTATCCATTTTTTATTATCCAAATTAAAATAGAATAACAGTGTTCATATTCTTAAAACATTTCACGTTGAGCCTACTCATTTTATTCAGTTTATTCATTTAATAACAGGCTATACGCTTAGCATAGTAATCCGTGTATCATTCGTTCATTTGATATTCAACTGAAAATCAAAATCGGAAAATCAAAAAAACAGTTCATTATTTTGTTTTTCGTTTTGAATATAAAAACAAAAAAACAAATCAGGCTTGTATTTTTCAGTTTTTTATTTGATGATCCAAACAAAACTAGCTAAATTAAAAATCGGATTCGGAGCCGAACTTGATTTTGATTTTTTAACTCGACCCATTTGTGTGCCCCGGAAGTTGTTCTTCGTGGTCTTCGTTTGACTGCGGTAAAGTTGGTTTCACGTTTGCATATTCGGAATTCTTTCTTCAATAATAAGTGCCCAAATGTGCAAAATAAATATCTACAACTTTGTTTACGCCAGGAATATACATATTTAAGTTGTATACAACATTTTATTTAAAATGTACTATTGTGACCGCTACGACGTCTAAGGCACCGTCTACAAATTACGTTAACACGGACGCAAGTGGCGGTAGTAAAGGCCCCAGAGCACTGCGCACTCTGTTTTTTTTTCTTTTCAATAATTTCAATATCTTTTCAATGGTCCATCATAAGACCACCAAACAAGTTGTATTACACAAAGTATATAGTTGTTATTTAGGATGCACTTTGTGTAATACAACTTGTAATACAACGGGCAGTCATGGCCTGATTGTAGGGAACTGGTCTTGTGACCGGAGGGTCGTGGGTTTGATTCCCAGGCTTGAGGCCATGACTGAGGTGCCCTTGAGCAAGGCACCCAACCCCAACTGCTCCCCGGGTGCCGGGCTGCCCACTGCTCTGGGCACGTGTGCACCACAGCCCCCTAGTAATCACTAGTGTGTGTGTGTTCTAACTGCACAGATGGGTAAAAAGTGGAGGACAAATTTCGATCGCGGTGAAAAAAAATCACAATTGACAAAATATGGCACATTTATATGGGTATTTCTACCTTGCACCAATTTGTGGAGGTCAGTTTTTGTCTAATTATGTCAATAGCTTTTAAATGGTGCATCATAAGATCATAAAACAAGCTATTATATATTAAGCGCAATCCTAAGCAACAACCTATAAGTCAGATATGGGTATTTCTACCTCTTACCTAATAGTGGTGGTGAGTTTTTATCTTTTAATTTCAATAGCTTTTAAACGGTCCATCAGAACAGCACCAAACAAGTTGTATTACATTAAGCCCATGATGACCAGCAACCTACAACTCAGATATGAGTATTTCTACCTCTTACCTAATAGTGGTGGTGAGTTTTTATCTAATTATTTCAATAGCTTTTCATAATATTCTTATTTTATGAACAGCACCTGTAATAAGAGTTGTAGGTTGTTGTTTAGGATGCACTTAATATATATAACTACTTGTTTTTCTTTCCCATGACTGTCTAGCATACAGAACTAGACTGAGAGACCAGTTTTAGTTCATTAGCTATTTAATATTGTCTTCAATATTGAACCTTTTCACAATATTCAAATTTTCTTAAATATATCAGTCGGCGTGCAACGAATGAGTATAATATACAAGTTTCATCTTTTGAATGGAATTACTGAAATAAATAATATACCAATATCTGTGTAACGTGGTGGGTTGGACACAATCGCGATAAAGGGCTGGCACATACTTTAACGGAGCTAGTCTCCTCTAGTAGGGTGACCAGAGTTGGGTTTCTGAAAAGGAGGACACCTTTTGTACTGGGTGGGGGTCATCGGTGTATCGGTGAATGATTTAGGTGGATGGTGTGTGTGTCCATGGACGTAGTTTTGATTTCATAAGTGGGGGGGACACAACCTGGGGTGGCGAACTGTTGAGCGGGGGGGGGGGGGGGGGGGTGGTGCTGCATGATCCTAGTGCTAGATTTGTCGCTATTTGGATATTGGTTTTTTAACCGTTAAAAAGTGGGGGGGACATGACTTCGTCGCTACTTAAATATTTGGTTTTAACTGTAAAAACTGGGGGGGACCAAAACCGGCTTTTGAAAAAGTGGGGGGGACATGTCCCCCCCGTCCCCCCCCAAAACTACGTCCGTGTGTGTGTCGAACGTTTTTTCTCTTTAACTCCTCCGTAAACGTACACTTTCGTTTCATCGCCGTAGAACCGGCGGACACACGTGCTTTCACTTGTAAACACTTTTGCACTGTACATGTATTCTGTTTGAGGCAGTCGAACAAATTCCCCCCGGACATTTTTTAGGTCTCAAAAGTAGGACATGTCCGGGAAAAAGAGGACGTCTGGTCACCCTAGCTCTAAGTGAACCGCGCCCACACGGAGAGTGCGCAACTTACAAGGCATACAGAACACACTTCACAGAAACACTCACGAAGGAATATAAAGGACCACAGCGATTATGAAAGGAAAACACGTTTATATAAATAATACAAGGCACAGAAAACACAGCAGTGACTAAAGTAAACGAACACTACAAAACACAATGACAAATATTAACACCGGATCATCACTGGATATCCATTTGCTGCAACGTGCACGAAATCTCTGCAGGCGTCTTGCCACCTTCAAATAAATATTTAATTAATCTAGAATGTGGTTCCAATATGGTCACGTTGTCTATACCAATATAGACTATGTTCCAATGTTTAGGCTCAGAGTAGAACAAGTAACACTGCAGCGCACTCCCGCACAAACGAAGACCACGAAGAATAAACATATCAGTAACTTCCGGGGCACACAAATGGGTCAAGTTAAAAAATCAAAATCAAGTTCGGCTCCGAACCCGTTTTTTTATTTTGCTATTTTTGTTTGGATCATCAAATAAAAAACTGAAAAATACAAGCCTGGTTTGTTTTTTTGTTTTTATATTCAAAACGAAAAACAAAATAATGAATGGTTTTTTGATTTTCCGATTTTGATTTTAAGTTGAATATCAAATGAACGAATGATACACGGATTCATAGTTGTAGCTACTTCGTTAACCAGCTAACTACATCGGAGTCAGATTTTACTAAACCTGGACAAACAAAATCATTTTCCTTGAGAAACACCTAACATCGTTACACGGATGCACCATTAAGGCACTGTAGTTTTGTTAAGGACATTATTTTACAGGTTTAATCTTAATTAATAGGTCAATGTCAGCCAAGCTGAGACAGTGTAGGCAAGGCCTTGCAGCAGCCTTGGTCCGGGCAACGAACGAGGTTACTGAAGTTGAATCCTGCTCGCCTGTGTCGTCCAACATCTCAGGACCTGTTCTGAATGTTTCTTATTCCTTCTCTAATCACCATCCTGAGAATCTTCATAATTGCAGCGTATCTTTGGATGCCCATAATCACATTTCCAGACACCTTACTGAGAGTCCTGGGTTCAGGTGTATAAGGTAGAAGCTTATGTTTCATTACAGCATATGTTTTGTCCTGAATATGTCTTTCTGTCATAATAACCCTAATTATGCTCCACACCCATCATGATTTAGAGAGGGATCTGGACATATGAAAGAGGATTTTCCCCTTCCCTGGACTGATGCTGAATTGCTGCATGATCTACCTGCAATGTTTGGTCAGCAAAATCCATTATGACTTTTCAAACAATAATAGTAATATCATTGTGCTTACTCAAAGATCATAAATCGATAGAGTGCAACATGATATGTAGTTTATGAGAACTGGGCAGTTTCTAAAACAAACAAACAAAACCCTCCTGCTAGATTAAAGGTTCACCCTAACACTTCCTGTGAGCTGCAGGCACACTAGCTCTGCGTTTTCTTTTATTCAAGAGACCTCCAGCCTGCAAACTCTGGAGGAACTTGTGACAAAGCTGGAGTTTGAGAACGAGCCTAACCCGGAGGGTAGTAGGCTAACGTCCGCAGACACACCGTCGCCAGCACCACCAGCGAGGACTGACACCACTGGCGGTGCAAGCAGTGTGATTGAGGAAGAAGTTGCTGCCAGGCACATTCATACTGAGGATGACGAGCATGCCAGCCTGCTGGACACAGTTCTGGAAATGGAGCAGGAGTACAACCTCTCTGTGTACAAGTGAAGCAGTGTCCTTGTGTGCCATCCTGTGTAAACACAGCCAGATGTCTGAGAAATGGATCTACCAGTCATCTTTATTTGGCAATAAAATAAACAAATGCTAATAGCATATATGATCATAACAAGTCAAATAGGGCTAGCCTGTCTGACAATCCAGGTCACACCAAACTGGCTCCTTGAACCAGAACTCCTTGTCATGTGTTTACTCTCATTGTATTAGTTAGCGTGACCCCACCCAACCCATGACTAATTGTTAAAATCCTTTCAAGTATGACTGAGTCTGGTTATCAGTAACACTGACAAATAGTGCCTTATGTCTGTTCCCTAAAAGCTGTTTTATTTATTTAATCGTTTCAAAGCATTAATGTGAATTAGTAAATAAAAAAATACAAACCTAAATAAACAGACAAAAAGTCTGGTTTCAGTGTTTTGGAGGACCTATGCAACCACTTTTCTGTTACGTCAACCCTGACCACATGACCACAGCTCTTAAATCCAAACCCAGCAGTTAATTCAGGTGTTTGGCCACTGTGTCATAATATTTGGTTCCTAAGAATGAAACAACTGCAGAAATTGCCCCTTGAGGAACAAAGAGCAAACATCATGGTAATATCATAGGAGCTAATCAAGGATAAGACTGCACAGCTAGAGGAAGGAATAAAATATGATCTATATATTGCTCTTTAACAATGACTTTCTAGAATATTGTAACTCAACCTGATTAAACTTTCAACCTTAAATATGAGATGTTGCAACCATGCCTCCCCCTTCCTGTCTCAACAGTTGAGGTTTAACTGTATTACAGCTTAGTTTTTAAGATTAATATGTTCATTCAGCTAGTCTCCTTGACATGAGAAATTATAAAACACTGGAGACTTACATGGGCACACACACCCAATACAAAACAAGGAAGTGAGAAATGAGGAAATGGTTTTGACTTGTACTTTTGTTGAGACACCAATCTTCTTTTGACTCAGTAAAAACATGAAAGGAGAACAAATAATGAATTTTTGAATGTTTATTTGAATTTATACAGCTGGATGTAGAGCTGAGCTCTGCTGTACAAGGTTAAATTACCACTGTGAATAAGAGGCATTTACATTTACATCAGACACCTCCCTTAGTATATTTCAAGTGGTGCCTTCATACAGTAAACAGCCAAAAATAACAGTTGCACTTTACCAAAGTCAGCACAGCCAGACAAACGGCCAGCCATTAGAGGGAGTGGTTAGGAGCGATAGGCCAGGATCTGTTATTTACTATCTGCTTCCCCCATGACCACAGAAGGCCTCCCACGATAGCGCCACACCAGAATGGTTTACTTTATTTTCTTCAGGAGCTCCTTTATGTCTTCTTCAACATCAATAGTCAGGAAGTTTCGGCTGTAGCGTTTGAACGGCTCTCCGTCAGGACCCACCAGGAACTTCTCAAAGTTCCAGGAGATGTCGTTTCTGCAGACTGGACTCCAGATGATGCACTTGGGGTCAGTCATGAGGGCCATGGTGTTGTCACTGGGGAAGGGAAGCTTCTCCTTGAGAAACACAAACAAAGGGTGGGCGTCCTTGCCATTCACCTCGACCTTTTCCAGGAGCGGGAAGTGAGGCTCAAAGCCATTTCCTGGACGGACATACTTCAGGCAATTGAGGATTTCTTCGTTTTTGCCATTCTCCTGGTTTTTCAGTCGTAGAGAGAGACAGAGAGAGAGAGAGAGATAGACTTTAAGTGAAACATTCGGAAACATCACTAACCTAAGCTCCTGGCTTCATTATCGAGTTATGCGCAGTCATGCTGAGAAAAGCATCTCACCTGATGTCCGAACTGGTTGCAGGGAACTCCCAGGACCACGAACCCCTTATCCGAGTACTTGGAGTGGAGCTCGTTCATCTGAGTGTAGTCCCTGACGGTCGTGCCTCAGAGAGACGCCACATTTTCAATAAGCACAACTTTTCCTTTGAGTGAGGAAAAATTCAGAATGTCACCAGACAGGAGTCTAGCGGAAAGATCATAAAACTTTTTGATACTCCCAGCCATGTTGTACACCACTCTCACGACAAACAACAAAACGCAGTTTCCTTAAGGGCGACCTAAAAACTAAACGTAGGTCAAGGGGCGGGGCGTCGAGTCGGTAACGCACACGCGTAAATGGCCAGTTTGAATCTTTGCGCACATCCTTCGGTGTAAACTTAATGTTTTATGCAAACGTGCATGTATCGTGATGAGGTCAGCCATTGTGCATTTTATGTGATATTTCTAATGCTCACAAAATTCTAAGATGTTTGTCATGGACGAAAATAGGAAAGCAAAAATGCACAATATAATAGGTCTTAACTGTTAATGTTAATTCATATAGTCGCAAACACGTATAAGGAAATATTGCAAAATCAATTAACTACACCCGGTAATGTAGAGGCTCCACTAATGAAATAGGTACACGATTTTATTACTGTAACAATGTAGAAACAATAAAAGGAATAAGTGGTCCGATGCGATTCTTTTGCGCAGCCTGTTACCTTAACTATTTGTTTTTTGTCAGGACACACAGGCGAAACCTATTTCCTTTGTATGTCTTTGGCACTACGTCTACATTATAAATATAGCATTTAAGTTATGGTGTGTATGTATTTGTATAACATTATATAATGCAGCAGTCGTATTTCGTGTCCGGGAATCAAAATGCACCCCTGTGTATTTTTATGGTACAACCCGGAAGCAGCTCACAACATGTCGTGTGTGAGGATGTGGGCTTGATCAGTTGCAGTCAGGACACTGGGATTCTGCTGCTGTGATGTCCTGATTTAACGCTAAAAGTAGAGCCCATTCACCTACACTTAAATTAGTCTGTCCGAAAATATCGCTCAACGGTATTTAACGAATGTGCTGGGCTGTCAACGGGTTTACCTCACCTTGTCCCCGGTGGGCTAGCTTCCTTTGCTACCTGCTAGTGTTGAAGTCTCACATGAGGTAGCTGATAGAGTAATGGATGACTTATTTTAACCTTTTCAGCAATCGTTATTACCAGCGTTTATTATTCTGGCAGTAGGCCAACCTCCTCTAGCTGACTGTCCCAGAAGATACAGGACGAATAGGTTGCGATGGATATACTGACTTTAAGTGTCATTGGAATTCTCCTGATAAGTCTTCTATTAACGTGCTATGTTGTGTATTCCGGACTTTTGACGACAATCCACATCGGAACCGGTTCTCCTCCTATCAGAAGCATTACAGTAGCGTATAAATATAAAGAGGGACCTTACAAAGAGTGCGGAATGCTGTTCTCTGAGAGTTACAGAATAGCACCAAGGCTGCCCACTGTCGGCATCTTCTATGATGATCCCCAAAAGGTGAGGGTGTATGATCATTCACACGTGTTACAGTAGGGATGACACTTCACTGGAGAGACACGTGGCATCGGGGATTAAATGATACAGGCTAAGGTGTCATAAAATGATGAACCTCAGAGGTGAGACAGAAGTTCTTGATGTTAGACCAGTGAGCCAAAATACAGACGTATTTGGAAGTATAAAGAGCAGTATACTACAAAAACATTAAGAAAAAAACTACACAATACGTTTATGCGTGATGTATAGAAACAGTGACCTCAAAGCATGGGCCTCTGTTAAGGCTGCATGCCAGTGGCAGAAGTGTACACTTGTTGCACAGTGCACTCCTGAAGAGAGACACAGCTAGTATACACAGACAGGATGAAGGATGAACTGCCTCTTTTTGTACACCACACTCAGCCATTTAATGCTGTCGGTATTTGTAAGCATGGTTTTTGTGCTGCAGCAGGCATAATAGGATTTTAACAGCAGATTAAAAAACTGTAATTTTAATTCATGAACTTGTACAATTAATAGTACAGCTACTTTTCGTTATCCCTGTTAGAAATGTCACACAGCTATACAAGATGTCACTTAAGTCATTCTGCTACACAGTAATGTTTATTTGTAAATAAGACTCTGTTATTTGTAAGTTCTGTTTCTAATGATCGCACAATGTATTGGGGTCATTACACTACTAATCCTTAATGCTCCAAGCAGAGATAAGCTGTCAGGGCAGAGATTAATGCTGCACCAACAAGCCTTCTGAATAAAAAAGTAAATGAATTGTCCAAAATTTATGCATGAGGTGTGTTCACCATGTTCTTAATCATGGGCCTCTGGGGGATTTGTGGTGCTGGGTCAGTGGATCCTGACTTAGGTCCTTAACTTTGAAATACCTTGTGGGGAAATATATGTATTCAGGTAAATGGTCTCAGTTTTCTCAGTGTATGCAAAAAGAGTCTAATTTGCAGTCTAGGAACTGGCAGTATTTAATGTTGTTCATCTTGAATAAACTACATCTAACTGCTTTTGGAGAGGGTTTATGAGAACTCTGTGAACACTTTAACTCTGTGAATTACTGTAATTATGATTGGAACTTTATATTTGGTTAAGCGATTCATGCACGTGCATTTTTTATTTATCCCACTTATAAATAATGTATTAGGACATCACTGTAATACGCTATTACTATATTACTACAATATGCTTCTATTTTTTAATAGCAGTTCGTATTCGTCCACCACTAGATGGAGCTGTTGATGCAGTGATTCTTTTACAGAGAACGACTATTTCTCGTGTGTGCGGGGGCAGAAATGTCTTCATATTGACTTTGCCTGGTTGTGTTCGCGTTTCCTTTTTTGATTGGGATAAATGGCATAATAGTTAGCTCGCTTATCTGCCGTGCATGAACTTACCACCCGTTGCGTTCAGCAGCACTCTCTGCCAAGCTGTAATCTCCCAATTACGAAGTGGAAACGAGAAAAAAAATCTTACAAAACTTAAATAAATAAATAAAAGCACCTGCTAGAGGGGAGACGTGCCGCATTAAGTCATGTTTAATTGCTTAATTATGAAATAGGAAACTCGCTATATGATTAGTTAAGAGTTAGTTCTTTGTACCAAAGTGAAGGATTTACAAATCTGTTAATGCAATCATGAATTACACGTTTTTGGACAACATGTGATTTATATGTGATATCGTGTGTCTTGCCAACAGCATGCAGGTACAGAAATGAAACAGTGGGTGGTTAACATGTAAAAAGCAGTGTAGGCTTGTTTGATTGTTATAGCCTGAAAACTGTAATCCCCAAGCATGATTTTTATGCTGCATATGCATAGATATGCTGGACATATCTAGGATCTTAACTCCACAATCCGCGTGGGCCTAATGATGTGTACATAAAAGAAAGAAGACAGGACTGATCTCTGCTCAGCACACGTACAGGTTTAGAAGCTTCTTAAGAGTCTAAGATCTGTCCTCATACATGCTTCACTGTTGTCTGGATGCAGTGCTTTGCTGGACAGAAGGTGTGGGTTAAATAAGGACGCCAAGGACCCCAACCACTCCCCAAACAACTAAGTGCACTTAATAGACTTGTAAATATGCAGGTGTGGTAAATTTAACTCAGTTGGAAAGTGTGTTAAGCAGACTAGGAGTCAACAAAGACTCCTGCATGATGATATTGTGTAGTCCACTTCCTGAACAAGTGCAGAGAGGTGTGCTTCCGTCCGGGCCATTTGAGAGTTGGTGTGGAGATCGGAGAGATTGAGTAACAGTGACTTTGCCTACAGGAGAAAGCATTGTTATCGGCCTTTTGATCGGTCGCCGCCTGGACGCCCCATTGGTTGGTCCTTGCTGCTCTGATGTGACCTCGCTTATTCTTAAAAGAGACTTGATGGAGATGTGTGCTGACTTAAAGCCGTCCAATCAGCTCGTCCCTACATCAGAGAGGGCTGGGCCGAGGGCTTTGTAATCTCATGGGATCAATGATGACCTTAGAGAGCGTTGGCAAAGGACAGCAGGGATCTGATTGTCCTTTGATGTGATGCGCGTTGCGTGTCGTGCGTAGGAAGACACAAGGCGTTGATAGCGTGGGGGTCAGTGTGTTGCTTCATGGTCATGTCCAAGACCAAGCCACAGCGGGAGCCCATTTTGGTCCGTTCTCTTGTCTGGCTCAGTCATACAGTGTTTGGTAGAGGTCATCCTGAGGTCTCCCTTGAGCAGAGCTTCTTTCTCTACTTTGTTCTTTCTCCTTCACTTCCTGTCTGTGTCCTCTTCTATTGGTCAGGGCTGTTGCCATGATACTGAGGCGTTCACTCCCTCTTTCTAGAAAGCTCTGCTGGAATGTGGTATGGACTTGATTGACAGCACCTGTCCCTCCTTGCTCAAAGACTCTTTGTCACTGCTTGATTTTTTTTCCTTTCCCAGGCCTCCAATTAGCATCTGGCTCAGCTATGCCTTAAACTAGCTATGACTAATTGGCCTAATGATCTCAGCTCGTTAGCACAGGAGCCTGGGGTGCCGTGCCAGTGTCAGGGTTAGACATTTCCAAAGTGTTTTCAGGGCTTGAGAGAGAAAAAGAAAAAGAAAGAAAAGAAGGAAGGAAGGAGCATGAAAGGGAAACAGGTTTTCTCGTGTGAGAGCTCCTCCCCCAGGACCTGCTCCCATAACTGTTGCTCCTCCCCCAGGACCTGCTCCCATAACTGTTGCTCCTCCCCCAGGGCTGGCCCCCATAAATGTTGCTCCTCTCCCAGGGCTGGCCCCCATAACTGTTGCTCCTCCCCCAGGGCTGGCCCCCATAAATGTTGCTCCTCTCCCAGGGCTGGCCCCCATAAATGTTGCTCCTCCCCCAGGGCTGGCCCCCATAACTGTTGCTCCTCCCCCAGGGCTGGCCCCCATACCTGTTGCTCCTCCCCCAGGGCTGGCCCCCATACCTGTTGCTCCTCCCCCAGGGCTGGCCCCCATACCTGTTGCTCCTCCCCCAGGGCTGGCCCCCATACCTGTTGCTCCTCCCCCAGGGCTGGCCCCCATAACTGTTGCTCCTCCCCCAGGGCTGGCCCCCATAACTGTTGCTCATCTTCTGTATTTAGTAGTCCTTGCCAACAGCAGGAAGCAAGAGGAAGGGTCCAGACAAATGGAAGAGGGCTTACACAGTTGGTTGGGGAAGCCCATTCAAGCCACTTCACCATTGGCTGGAGAGAGGGAGAGTCTCGGTGGGTGTGTCCCAGTCCCCATATAAACTACAGCGATTGGTCGTGTGGCATGAGTGTCAAGCTCCGGTCCAGCAGTATCACAGCCCTGGACAACTGAGGGGAGTCTCAGGTTTAACTCGCCTGTTCCAGCAAAGCTAATTTCTATGTCTTGTCTTATCAAAGCTGGAAGCAAAGCTCGGAGCGTGGGCCTCTCGTTGGGCTAACGGAGGAGGCTGTAAATAATAGTGAGTGCAGCTTTGATCCTGGCCATATGGGCTGGGTCTGGGCTGGAAGTGCTGTAGTTCCACCGTGGAATAGAATGGGCTCAGTACATATGTTCAAGAAGCAGCAGGGGATTAAAGCACCTGGCTGCAAACTCCCATCCTGCTCCATACCTCAGATATTTTCATCATAATATCCCCTCAGGAAGGACAGGAACCCTCTGTGATTGAGATCTTGGCTGTATTTTTGGCCATAAGGCATATTGGATAATAAGTTTGTGTGTATGTGTGTATGTATACTTCTTTAGTTGATGTGTGCTTTCCCTCAAAATGATGTACCTGTGGCAGATATTGTGACAAAAATGTGGATTTTCAGCGAGCTCCTGTTTTATATGTTTGTTGTCATGCCAGCTCATGTGTGATGCTGGAGCAATCTCACTGACCCAAACAGTCACAAACACTGAAGATGCAGAATGAAGAGTCAGAAGAGTCTCACTGAGTCGTCAGCGGATAATTGATGACAAATATTCAGAGTTACCCTCATCATCTCATTCATTAGCGCTTTCTCAGCATCGGCTAGCAGTGGGAGTGCAGGAAGCTGGATGCCTCTCCGCCAGAGAGAGAGAGATGAAGGGAGGGTTAGAGGGAAGGATGGATAGAGGAGAGAGAGAGATAAGGGGGTGGTGGGATGGAGAGGGAGAGAGAGATGGGGGGGGGGTAGTGCCCTTTGTGCTCTGAAAAGCCCTGAAAGGCGCCAGTAAAGAGTTTCACCTTCAGAGAGGTTCTGGATGTGATTTCCCACAAGGCCAAGTGGTTCGCAGGCACTGTTGTCCGTGGGCCTCTATCCTACAGGGAGACCCCTCGGCCCCTCCCCCCTCGGCCCCTCCCCCCTCACCCTTCCCAGCACTGATGAACCCACACTGCGTCGTCCAGGAGATGTCACCCACTGTTCCCATGGATATGGGGATTCAGAAAAAATACGCAGCTGGTCCAGTCTGATTCGCTGACCACCAAGACATTGTGTTGGGAATGTCCTGCCTTTGTTGTATGTGTTTGAACTTTGATGTTAATTGCAGAGCTAAGGTAGAATAACACAGACTGACCAGGACAATGACTGTTCGCCGGCTGTTTGAGTGTGCTCGGCTGGGGTTTGGCTATGCTTGGGGCCTGGTTTTCGTCTTCATGGAGTCCATTGCCAGGTTGGAGATGTGATTCTGGAATGGCGGTGGCCCGGTCGCCTCGGGAGATGCACGTCTCAGTCTCACAGCTGTGTTTAGGCCAGAGGGGACTCACAGCGATGGAGCCAACCTGTTAAACACACTCTATATTTACAGCCAGCGCAAGCTCACACACACACACACACACACACACACACACACACACACACACACACACACACACACACACACACACACACACACACACACACACACACATTCACACTCTTCTGCATTTGAAGAGAAAATTACCAATCCAAGAAAGTAGATTTGTTCATTACTGTGGACTACAAACCATTTATCTTGGTCAACTTCTGTACTTTTGCACCCAGATAAGCACACAAACCATCTGTTCCACAACATCTGTTTTGTTCTGCCATCCCAGTCACTCTCCAGTCAGGACACACGGCATAGAGGGACATACAGTGCATACAAGACACAGGGACATACAGGACACACAGCAACATACAGGACACACAGCAACATACAGGACACACAGGGACATACAGGACACACAGCAACATACAGGACACACAGCAACATACAGGACACACAGGGACATACAGGACACACAGCAACATACAGGACATACAGGACACACAGGGACATACAAGACACACAGGGACATACAGGACACACAGCAACATACAGGACACAGGGACATACAGGACACACAGCAACATACAGGACACACAGAGACATACAGGCACACACAGGACACACAGCCACATACAGGACACACAGCAACATACTGGACACACAGGGACATACAGGGACACACAGGAACATACAGGGCATACAGGGACACACAGCAACATACAGGACACACAGCAACATACAGGACACAGGGACATACAGAGACATACAGGACACACAGCGACATACAGGACACACAGGGACATACAGGACACACAGAGACACACAGGAACATACAAGACACACAGGGACATACAGGCACACACAGGACACACAGCAACATACAGGACACACAGCGACATACAGGACACACAGGGACACACAGGGACATACAGGGACACACAGGAACATACAGGACACACAGGGACACACAGGGCATACAGGGACACACAGGGACATATAGGGCATATCAGTTCTGTAGCTCACTTTCATCCCCTGTGGTGCGGTGACCTGGTCCAGTCTTGTACACACCAGGTTCCCTGACCCTCCTGGGCTGTGGCAGCCACCCACCACAGAAACCAGCCTGGATTCCCCCAGCACCCTGGTCCGCATGTATGAGTGTGTGTGTGTGTGTGTGTGTGCGTGTGTGTGTGTGTGTGTGTGTGTGTGTTGCATGGGTGCTTGTATATGTATGTTTGTGTGCATGTCTGTGTGTGTTTGTGTGCATGTTGTGTGTGTGTTTGTGTGCATGTTGTGTGTGTGTTTGTGTGTATGTTGTGTGTGTGTGTCCTTCTGCGTCTAATCTCACTCCCTCTGAAGATGACAGCCGGTTGCCTGTCCACAGGCCTCCAAAGCAGCCTGGTGGAGTTGCAGCAATTAGAGCTGTAGAAAGACACACACACGCACATGCACACACACACTGCCACCTGTGCCCGCTACCTTTCAATATTAAATCCTACGTGTGCGTAATTTATTTTCTCTTCTCTCTCTGTGCCTCTTTCTGTCAGAGCAGCTGCTACTCATTAGGCCACTTTTCTCTTTGTGACTCATCCTGAGTGTGTGTGTGCGCACAAGCATGTGTGTGCACGCAAGTGTGTGTGTGAGTGCACATACGTGAGGTGGCCGTTTGCTCAAATAATTCAGTTATGCATTGAGAGGAGTTGAACAAGAAGGAGAGTGTGTTTACGTTGTGTGTGAGGTGGAGGAGATGGATGATCAGTTAGGACAGGTGTGAGGTGGAGGAGATGATCAGTTAGGACAGGTGTGAGGTGGAGGAGATGATCAGTTAGGGCAGGTGTGAGGTGGAGGAGATGGATGATCAGTGAGGGCAGGTGTGAGGTGGAGGAGATGGATGATCAGTGAGGGCAGGTGTGAGGTGGAGGAGATGATCAGTGAGGACAGGTGTGAGGTGGAGGTGATGATCAGTGAGGACAGGTGTGAGGTGGAGGAGATGATCAGTGAGGACAGGTGTGAGGTGGAGGTGATGATCAGTTAGGACAGGTGTGAGGTGGAGGAGATGATCAGTTAGGACAGGTGTGAGGTGGAGGTGATGATCAGTTAGGACAGGTGTGAGGTGGAGGAGATGGATGATCAGTTAGGGCAGGTGTGAGGTGGAGGAGATGGATGATCAGTTAGGGCAGGTGTGAGGTGGAGGAGATGATCAGTTAGGACAGGTGTGAGGTGGAGGTGATGATCAGTTAGGGCAGGTGTGAGGTGGAGGAGATGGATGATCAGTTAGGGCAGGTGTGAGGTGGAGGAGATGATCAGTTAGGACAGGTGTGAGGTGGAGGTGATGATCAGTTAGGGCAGGTGTGAGGTGGAGGAGATGGATGATCAGTTAGGGCAGGTGTGAGGTGGAGGAGATGGATGATCAGTTAGGGCAGGTGTGAGGTGGAGGAGATGATCAGTGAGGACAGGTGTGAGGTGGAGGTGATGATCAGTGAAGACAGGTGTGAGGTGGAGGAGATGGATGATCAGTTAGGGCAGGTGTGAGGTGGAGGTGATGATCAGTTAGGACAGGTGTGAGGTGGAGGAGATGGATGATCAGTTAGGGCAGGTGTGAGGTGGAGGTGATGATCAGTTAGGACAGGTGTGAGGTGGAGGAGATGGATGATCAGTGAGGACAGGTGTGAGGTGGAGGAGATGATCAGTTAGGGCAGGTGTGAGGTGGAGGAGATGATCAGTTAGGGCAGGTGTGAGGTGGAGGAGATGGATGATCAGTGAGGACAGGTGTGAGGTGGAGGAGATGATCAGTTAGGGCAGGTGTGAGGTGGAGGAGATGATCAGTTAGGGCAGGTGTGAGGTGGAGGAGATGGATGATCAGTTAGGGCAGGTGTGAGGTGGAGGAGATGATCAGTTAGGACAGGTGTGAGGTGGAGGAGATGATCAGTTAGGACAGGTGTGAGGTGGAGGAGATGGATGATCAGTTAGGGCAGGTGTGAGGTGGAGGTGATGATCAGTTAGGACAGGTGTGAGGTGGAGGAGATGGATGATCAGTTAGGGCAGGTGTGAGGTGGAGGAGATGGATGATCAGTTAGGGCAGGTGTGAGGTGGAGGAGATGATCAGTTAGGGCAGGTGTGAGGTGGAGGAGATGATCAGTTAGGACAGGTGTGAGGTGGAGGAGATGGATGATCAGTTAGGGCAGGTGTGAGGTGGAGGAGATGATCAGTTAGGACAGGTGTGAGGTGGAGGAGATGGATGTTTATTGCTGCCTCAATGCAGAGGTTTTGCTGAAGAATTTGCTGAAGTTGTGCGTGAGAGTTCAGGGTCACTGCCTCTCAGTAACCGTACTGAGACAGGTGGTGGGGGGGGAGTGAGAAAGAGAGAAAAGCAGCATCCTGCATCATGACTTTCTCATTCTTTTTCTTTGGATGTGTGTATGTGTGCGTGCGTGCGTGTGTGTACATGCGTGTGCGTGTGTGTGTGTATTATCCAGGTGCCCGGTCCTAAGTGCCGCTGTGTGGTGGGCAGTGTTCTGAGTGAGGGTGATGAGGCCCTCAGCCCACAGCTCCAGCAGCTGTATGAGAAGAGTGGCTTCCAGATCTTCACCTTCCCCGAGGTCACCCACGTGGTCTCGGCCTGCTTCCCCCATCGAACCCCTCTGTCCGTCTACCTAGGAGTACAGAGAGTCTACCCACGCCTGGCGTGCTACATTAAGGTATGAGGAGCTTCCCTGGGCCGTTAACATCCGATTTTGCAGCTGCACATTTGATTGGCGGTGTTTGGCCTCACCCTCAGCTGGTTTCAGTTCAGGCAAGCTCAAAGAATTCCACCTGTAAGGACCAATTGGAACTGAGTCTGAAGAAGAAGCCCCACCCCCAGTGAAATGCCCTTCCCCAAGCACCCACCGTCAGTCTTCCTAACATTTAAACATGAGTCATCAGCTAATTTGTAGTCATAAAATCTAGGGGTGGAGTTAGCAGAGACCTTCTGATTTTATAATGCAGTGATACTTGGTTGCCTGTTACACATTCCAGTATTTTAAGTATTATGTTCTGTATTGTGGTATATTCATTTAAAATGTGATATTTCATATTCTTTTGTATTGTGGCTGTGGAAGTGTCGCCGTGCTCATGAACTGCAGTTTGGAATTGATTGTCCAGATCGTCCAATAAGAGGACCGGTCTAGGACGTAGTCACCCCACCCCTCCTCTTCATCAGTACTGGTGAGGAGATGGGAGTAGAGGGTTAGGAGGTGGAGGAAGGATGGAGGAGGGGTTGGTGGCAGCTGGGTTTGGAACAGCGAGTAAGTGCCCAAATACCCAAGAACAAGCAGGGGGGTGACTGGCTGTGCGGTTTGCCTCTGGGGTGCAAGGCCGGCTGCACGTCCAGAACCCAGCAGATGTGGGAAGGACGTGTCATTGAAAAGCCACTTCCGCAGGTGGCTGACATTCTGGCTATCTGTCTCGTCTCATCTCAGCAGAATCTGTAGGGGTTGGTGTGTGTTGGTGTGTGAGGTAGTGTGTGAGTGCCTAAACCTTCTGGTTCTCCCCATTTTATATACTTTCTAGGTTACAAGAAAACAGCAAACGAAGAAAGTTATTAAAATGAAAAGAGATAATACCAAAACTTGAGAAAAATATCAATAATAGTATAATGGAAATTTGCACTTTTGTATATGTTATGAAAGTGCAAAGCCTCTCTGTAATTACGAGGCTAGCAGTTCTTACTTGCTGTTTCTAGTATTCATTAAAAGTATGGATCCTTTTCCTTTTTTTAATAAAACGTCACAGAGTACTTTAATGGAATACATTTGTATTTTGTATTCTAAAAAATAAAGGAGAATATCTCTTTTATTCCACCTCTAAATCTGCTTAACTCTCCTTGTCTCTCCCCACTCTGTCTCTATCTCTATCTCTTCTCTCTCTCTCTCTCTCTCTCTCTCTCTCTCTCTCTCCCCTCTCTCTCACTCTCTCACTGGGTCTCTCTCTGCCCCTCTCTCTCTCAATTAAATTCAAGTCATCAATGCTTTATTGGCATGAATAAGTTACATTATTGCCAACGCAAATGAACATATCCAGGAAAGGGGAAATAGGTATGAAAGTTCAAAACAAACCCTCAATCACCAGCAGCGACCAAGCGAAGTGGGGCTTGAATTACTGGTTTTGTCTTAGGCTGTGACAAGAAGCTATAAACTTCGCTGCTTGTGTAATTAGCCCACTCTTCTCTTCCAAGATGCAGGACACTTTTTCTTTATTACTTTATTACTTATTTAGAAACTCGGGACAGATGCTGTAAATGTTCTTCTACAATATGTTTGTAATATGAATCAGTTTGTAATTGATTCGTATTAGGGACAAACTCCATTAGGATGTGCAGTCCCAGTGGGGGAAATCTGGCTTCAGTCTACAGTGGCTCGGAGAACGTCACCTGACCATTAGACCTGGCCCGTGTAGCCTGACCATTAGACCTGTCCCGTGTAGCCTGACCACTGAACCCGGACTTTGTAGCCTGACCACTGAACCTGGACGATGTAGCCTGACCCTTGAACCTGAATGTTGTAGGCAGATCTGGCTCTCTGCATTTTCCTGTCCTGTTTTTTTTGTCAGATTATGGAGAGATAAGTTCCCATAGTGTAGTCCCAGTTTAGAGCCAAAAAGCGTAGTTTGGAGACTTTATAATATGTGATTTTGTTTCTCGGTAGATATGATTTGGTGTGTGTGTGTGTGTGTGTGTCTGATTCTTTGGGAGAATATGAAGCTGCCTGAGACTTCGGTAGATTTAGCTCACAGACCCTCAGGATCTGCTGACTGGATCCTTCCAACACCAGTTAGACCAGTTAGACTGGTAGACCAGTGCCTTAGAATGGAATGAGTTGGGGGTCACTGACGTGGACATATTCCCACAGAAGACATGGTATGCTAACAGCTATGCAGGCTATGCAGGTTTCACTTGGTGATGTCTTCTACACCCTGACGATGGCCCTACAGGACTCTACAGACTGTGTCTCTGTTAGGTGCTTCTCCCAAATTGTGAAATCTTTCCCCCACACCTCACTGTGCAATATAGAAGTGTTTTTTTTTAGTTTTTTTTTGGTTGATTTTCAGAATCCAGGGTTTGCAGAATTCTTCTAAAAGATACCAGTTTTGTGGTAGGTAACAACACAACCAGGACATGTGGATGTGGATTAAAGCAGACATTTAACTACCGTGTCATCTAGAGTGGGGCCAGAGTGATTAGAGAGGTGTTGTTTTTCAGCCAGTGTGTTGATGCACATGTTAGATGGTGTAGGACCTAGACGCACTAGCACTGCTCCTCCTGACAGGTGGAGGAGGTGCTCCACCTCTCCCTGGTGCTCCACATCAACTCAACACATCACAGCCTGTTCTCCCTCTGTTATATTCAGTACAGTCCTAGAATGTGCCTATGATCTATGATATCATGCAGCCTTTATTTTCTTTTACATATCGATCAATAATTGTCATGAGGCCAATCTGGTTTTTTGTTGTGTTGTGTTCTGTTAGAATGTTTTTTATTCTTGCAATATTGCTGTTGTTTGGGTCAGATTAATCTTCAGCTTTGAATATGGGGTTACAGCATTAGAATAGTTGGTTTGAATGTAGGGTCTTCTGGGTTTTAGATGTCTTCTGGGCTTTAGACGTCTCTGTTTCTCCTTTAGATTTCCTTTAGACTTTGGACGGTCTAGCGGGGTTTGATGATCCTTAATTACTCTCTCGAGAGGTTTGAGTTTTTCTGATATTTTCTGTTGCTCTTCATTAGCTGCATGAATTGCATTATAATTTTTCTAAATGTTCTGATTTTAATTGTTTTCATTGTGTAAAAATGGGTGATTTCCAGTTTTCCAGAATGTATGCTTACTGGAGTTGCTTGATTCCTCTAAACTGGTTTTTTTTTGGTGTACATGTTTGTATTTCTTTGATTGTTATGTGTGCATTTATTGAGGGCTTCACAATGGTTTGTGCAGAGTTCCTGGTAACACGATTCTCTCTCTCTCTCTCTCTCTCTCTCTCTCTCTCTCTCTCTCTGATCAGTGTTGTGCCTAGATTCTTGCTCTTTTTCTCTTGCTTTGTCATTAGTCATCCACTGTGCAGTAGTGATTGTTTTCCCTGTACCAGCTGCAGCAGACCCGCCCACCCATGTCTTATGGTGCTGATGAGGTTTATGGAGTTCACCTGCACCTCACTCATGTCAACAGGACACTATTTGCACTCAGAACCCAGCATTTCCATCCTGTTTGGATTTACGTCCCTTACTTATGCACGGCCGTCAGGCATGGATACTGAATTTTCAAACTTGCCAGCACAGATTATTGCTGGGGGAAGGCCTTGTATGTGTGTCTGTGTGTGTGTCTATGTGTGTATGTGCCTGTGTGTGTGTGTGTGTGTGTGTGTGTGTGTGTGTGTGTGTGTGTGTGTGTGTGTGTGTGTGTGTGTGTGTGTGTGTGTGTGTGTGTGTGTGTGTGTGTGTGTGTGTGCATGGATGAGATATCATGCCTGGCTGTAGCCCAGAATCTTCAGGCTAGATCTCAGAGGGTGTGATGCGGCTACTCACCGCCTTGTCGACGTACCTCAATCAGATAGCACCCCACGGACAGACGCTCTGAGATCGCCCCGCTCCCGCAGCCCATCCTGGCACGCTCAGCGTCTGTATCGGAGCACAGACGGCCCCTTAACCGCACGCCCCGCCAGAGTGGCTCTCATCTCACCCTGCTGCCCAACTCCTCCTGTAGTCCTCGCTAGCAGGACCTCCTCGCTAGCAGGATCTCCTCCTGCCTGTCTGCGCACACCTCCAGACCCCCGGAGCCTGGCTGATGGCTAAATTAGTTAATTGGAAATAAAAGTCAGTGGGAGCAATTAACAAGCAGCCCAACCCAATTAGCATAGTGTGTGTGGTATCATTGTTGCTGGGTAAAGTCCCTTTCTGTTCATTATTAATACTTTTACACTTCAGGGTCTGTGGAAGACAGTAATAAAAACAGCGATGCATTTTGAATTCATCATTCAAATTTCAACCTCGAGGTGCTTGAGAAATGAATCAGACGAGGGAGGTTTCTCAGTTCTGCTGCTGTTACAGCCCAGCTGCCTCTTTTCTTCAAGGTCACTGAGTGGCAGTTTTCTTGAGAAGCACTGAACTAGTCTTATTCTCTTTGTACAGTTCTCCCCCGCAAAAGGCTAAAGGAAGTGGTCGTGCATATCCTTGAATTCAAGGCGATACAATACCGCCCGGCTGCACACAGGCACCAATGATAATCCAGCCCGGATTCTTGAGGGACGTCAGTCAGGTTTTGTTCTACTGAATCACTATGGAGTTAGTTATGTGCCAGATGTGTTTGAAAGTAAAGTCTGTGATGTCTGTAGGCAGACGTTTGGCCCATTTACTGCACTTGATAATCAACCTGTTGTTCCTTGGCTAAGGAACCTGTTGTTTTCCTTCATTTGTTTACTTATTTATTTCAAATGCTGAATGTGTTTTTGGTTTCTGGAATCTTTCAGGTGCTTCTGAATTTTAACATGGGCTTTTTTTTCTTATTGTTTGTTTGTTAATTTATTTATTTTACTGATGAGGGCCAGTAGATGAGCATTTGATTCAGATAATTCCCCCGTGTAGGGTGAAAATCAAAAACAAAGGAAGTGTTCCAGAAGCAAAAAAAAAAAATCAGTAAAATTTCCAAAAAGAAAAAAAACAGAAACAGAGACCAGGAAAGTATGGGCAAAATAGAATCAAGTGACTTCAAAGAGTAGTAAAAGTAGCAATTTATTTTAAACAATTTTAAACTGAAATTCTTAGTTATTTTTTATTAACCATTTATGAAAATGTATTATTTATCAAGATGTGATTTTATTCTTATATTTGCACTCCCTCTGCGATATCTAAATCTTTGACTTTTAGTACTGTAAAAAAACACAAACATGATTCACTTGTGTTTACTTAATGGATCTCCAGTGGACAACATGTTGATCAGAACATCAATAACCTGTAATAAAGTGTGTGTGTGTGTGTGTGTGTGTGTGTGTGTGTGTGTGTGTGTGTGTGTGTGTGTGTGTGTGTGTGTGTGTGTGTGTGTGTGTGTGTGTGTGTGTGTGTGTGTGTGTGTGTGTGTGTGTGTGTGTGTGTGTTTGTGTTTGATGGGTACTGGCAGACACTCTGTTCTCAGGGGTTCTCTCACCGCCATTCTGTTGCCGTGGCTACAGATTGCTTGCTTAGGATTCTAATTCCACCCCGGACAATATAGGGAATCCCCATGGTAACCAGAAGTGTGATCTATGATATGTGTCACCATGGAAATAGAATTGTCCGTATGTAACAAAGCGGTCATGGTCTCTGGTGTCCAAGCGAGCACTTGGTCCAGGGTTGTGTTAATGCCTACCCTCATTAAACCTTTCCCCCACCACGGCTCAGTTGGACACGGCCCACTACGATGCCGTTCACATAATGCAGCGCTTGTAAATAAAATCTTGTAAATCTGAGTTCAATCGATGCCTCCCACCGTGTCCACTGCATTCTCAAACTGTCCCCAATTATGCTTAGAAAAAGAGAAGCCGGTAGCCACCAGTGGAATTGTTCTGACAGTCATGTGGTGTGACACAAGAGAATCCTTTGCCCAGCATTTCAGACCCAGAAAGAGACACACATACTCACACACAGTGTTAAGTCTACTGCAACTATGAAACCTGAATCTTATTTATTTCTTGTTGTCCAAGGAAAATATAACCTATTATTCATAATCTGTTTCATAATCGGTATTCAGTGAGATCACACTGGCACCATATTTTAAAATGGAATCAAAAAACATTTTTGCCTTCTAAAGACTAGTTACTTACTAGTTATATAACCTTACACATAAAATTGTGATCCCATTGAATTCCACACAGTGAAATATACAAACTTTTAAAAAGACTACTGTTCTCAGATCAGTGGTAAGCATTGTCCAGCGTCCCGGTCTCAGGTTTGCAGGGTGGTTAGTGGGAGAGAGAGAGTGGCACTGTTGGGTCTCTACTAAACAAAGGCAGCCAGCGCTGTGTCACCATGCTCCTCCTGGCTGAGAAACACTCATCAGTACTGTGAGTGAGATCATGAATGAAACTGCATTCTGCTAGTGTCTACCTACATCCACTACTCCCCCCATCTGTCTCTGTTCTGGCACTATCTTTGTCTCTTTTTACGTCCTCCATTGCTCCTTTGCTCTATCTATCTGTCTATGATCCCTCTCTCTCTCTCTCTCACACACACACACACACACCCTCCCTTTTGCTTTTCCATTGTCTAATGTGTGAGAGTGCGTGATCAGTGTGGCGAGTTTGTTTTGGACAAGGAGAAAATTTCTTTCCCAAATGCCACGGTGACATTTCGGGGCGGTTGCTGGATCTGTGCTGTAGATCAGAGCCGAAGGACGATGACCAAATGAAACTCGCCTCCCTGCTGGTTGCCTGTCAGCAGCACCTCCATGCTTAACATTCTTAATTCCACCCGGCAGAGAGCACTGCTCAATATCGCTTATAACAGAGGAGATCTAAATATTAATCCCTGATGGACAAATTTGACCATCCCTGAGAATGTGAGAATTGCTGTCATCTAAGGATGTCGGAGCCATAATTCTGTCACTAATGCTGCTGTTCCTGCTTTGCTGGAGGAATATGAAAGCAGTGAATAAAGTAATCAGGAAGCACTCGTAAGTGCACATGGGAGGAATAGTTTAGCCAGCAGTCTACTTTTTAATCAATTCAGCAAAGTAATCAACATTGCAAAACTAAGCCTAAGTTATATAATGTAATCTAAATTATCTATAGTTACTAATATTCCTATTACAGAGTATTTGCATACTTGGCATGGTGCAGTAATCTCAACCACAGAAATCAAAGCTCTTTCTAAAAAGTATTTCAGCAGCATAATTGTTTTGTAGGATTAAAAATCACTGCATATTTCTAACACAGTTATGACGGTGAAAACCTTTTCTTGGGATCAGAATCATTATTTCTGACATCTCTGTAACTGTCAAGCTGTCATAGAGTGAAACCCCAGTTGACCCCTTCAGCTGGTATTGACAATCCGGTGTCACGCTCCTCTTTTCAAAAGATTCACTGCTTTGGATAATGACCAGGCTGGCATTACTCAGAAATGAACAGGCGTGATGTTGGCAGAGCATGGCCTGAATATCAGAGGAGTTCCTCTCCTTGACGTGGGAGGGGGACGAGAGGTTCTGCTTCTCCTTCCATCCCTGAAAAGACTGGACTGGACATGCCAGTGGTCCACATGACATCAAGAGGCTGAATATGGCCTTCTATTAAACTCTTATTTGGCTTTTAAAATAAATGTTTTGACAGACTGAGGTCCTAAAAAGGTTACAATATCCGTTTGCCAGTCTTGGTGAGTTTCCATAAGCTTGGTTCTTGTATATAATGAGTCACGTTTGGATTATGCTGTAATGGATTACAGTGGGTTATAAATTCAGAGGGTTCAGATTATTTGTTGGTTTTGTTTATGACGCTCCACTTTGTAAAATGGCTTTACGTTTCAGTGGCTTCTCCTGCAGCTCTACGAATAAGGGAGGGGTGTGTGTTGGTCCGCACTGATCTCATATCGACCATGGGTCCCGGTGAGCAGGTGTCACAAACAAGCCAGGAGATCAGCATCTTATGCCGGCATTGGACGACTCGGTCCGCCTGCCTCCTCAGAGGAGGATGAAGTTACTCAACCCACACAAAAACAAGACAAGTGCCTCGGGTGGGGAGATCAGAATCAGTGGGCAGTGCCCAGTAGATGCTGAGAAATACTTTACTTATACGGGGGTGGGGGGGACATGGTGAATAAATAAATACATAAATGAATAAATAAATACTGTACTGTAGAAGTGCTCAGAATATTCTCCTTTACGTTTTTTCTTTAAGTAATTCAATTCAACATACAAGCCTTTCAGACTTTATTTTAGAGATCTTTTCAGTTTATTTGAGCCACCTTCAACTTTGGACAATCACACATATTTGAATAGCCCCCACTCTGAGAAAGACCTTTGAACATTCTAATAAGCCTGACCTTTTATGAATGCACAAATAAAACGTCTCCAGCCTTAAAGCTAAAATATCATACATTCTATATATGTTCAGTCTGTTAACCCAATGGTTGACCTTCTGCAATGATTTCGTATGTACACTAATATATTCCAATGTATTAAACTATTCTAGAAACCCTAAATGTGGATTAAAATGCTGTAGTTGTTTTTTTACAGCTCATTAAATAAGCATTTTCTGAGGTTTTAAACTTTTGAATATTTAAAATAATTTTAATGTATAATGTAAGAGGCTTTTCCTTAAAAAATTTTTAAGCTTTTATTAAAGCTTTAGGACTTGTTATATTACAGGGAAATATTAGAGCTTTAATGACGTGTTTTCAGTTGCTTTAATAAACACTGATTTATATAAGAAAAAACAAACAGTACTGCAAAGATTAAAAAAAAAACACAATGATTGGCTAATTACCAGACGTGTGGACTCGAGTCCGACTCGAGTCACTAAACTGATGACTTGTGACTTGACTCGACAACATCACTGAAGTCTTGCGACTTGACTTAGACTTTACCTTTACTGACTTGGACTTGGAATCGGACTTGAGCTTTAAGACTTGAAAAGACTTGAAATCCTTATTTTAACATAATAAATAAGTAATATAGAATCACATAACTGGATCATTTTGTATTAAATGGTGCTGTAAAATGTGAACTGCTCAGCTCAGTTTATATGTAACCTACAGGTGAAGTTCTGCAGCCGATCGGGGGAGGGGGGGAGGGGAGCAGCAGTGTTGAATTTGTGCGGAGATTACAAGCAACATGCTCCCAAAATTAATCCTGTTCAATTATAAAGATTATGCTGTTGTGAATAAAATAGGAACTGCGACATGCAAGACATGTGGAGTCAGGATAAGAGATGGAGATGCAGCCACTTCAAACTTTGTTCGACATTTGAGGCTGCACAAACAAAAGTAAATCTCTGCTATGTATATTTCACATAATGCTAGCGGTTAGCTAGCTAGCTGGGATGTGATAACTCAGGGGTCGAAAATGAACTTTTTCAAGGGTCCACATGAGCAACTTGACTTGTGTGAGAGGTCCGCAATTCGAATGCGGGTGGGGGGGGGTGACGGACGGACGAAAGTCACTGGGAGGGGGGGGGGGGGGGGGGGGGGAGGGGGGGGGGCGGTAGGTGACGACGACAATTGCGACGACATCTCACTCAAGCGAACCGAAACACTCAAATGCCAAACATTAGTTAGTCTGACTAACCTAACATACTACTATATATATATCAGCTGCATCAATTGTGTTAAATATTGAAATTACATCTGGTGACTTGACTGGGACTTGAAGTTTAAGACTTGGGACTTGACTGGAGACTTGATTGTATTGACTTGGGACTTGACTCGAGACTTGATTGTATTGACTTGGGACTTGACTTGAGACTTGATTGTGAAGACTTGAGACTTACTTGTTACTTGCAACTTAGTGACTTGTTCACATGTCTGCTAATTACCAGATTCAGTTATGTCGTGAATAAGGAATCTCCAGTGAACTTTGTTTTAGTCCTGAAGTGATTTGTAAATCTAAAATGATTTGTCAACTTGTCAAGTTTGGGCATCTACAGCTGGTGTAATTAAACAGAATAAAACCTCTTAGGTGGGATGTGATATTTCATCATCAGTACTTCATGTGCTACTGTTCAGATTTAGGGACTGAATGCACACTTGATCCTTGGTGATTTTATCCCATTCTTCCTGTGAAAATGTTCCACAGGCAGGACAGTTCCACGCATTCTGTGTTGGAGACAGGTCGGGACCATAGACAAGAGTGTCCACCCATTCTCTCTTGGGGACAGTCCCACACACTCTCTGTTGGAGACAGGTAGGGCTCACAGGCAGGACAGTCCCATGTATTCTGTTGGGGACAGGTCAGGACAGCAGGCAAGACAATCCCACGCATTCTCTGTTGGGGACCGAGACCACAGACAGGACAGTTCCATACATTCTCTGTTGGGGATAAGTCAGGACCACAGGCAAGACAGTCCCACTGATTCTCTCTTGGGGACAGGTCAGGACCCCAGGCAGGATAATCCCACCAATTCTCTCTTGGGGACAGATCAGGACTGCCCCATGCATTCTGTGTTGGGGACAGGTCAGGACTCCAAGCAAGCCAGTCCAGTACCTGAACGCTATTCTTCTGTAGACATGCCTTTGTAATGCATGCAGAATGTGGTTATCATTGTCTTGATGAAATATTCATGTCTGTCCCTGGAATGGAGACCATCTTGAAGATGACAGTAAGTGGCTCCAAAATCTCTCTGTGTTTCTCAGCATTAATGATGCCATTGCAGAAGTGTAACTGTACCAAAGGCACTGACACAAGCCCTTACACATCCTGGCTTTTGGATTTGGTGCTGGTAACAGTCTGGATGGTCTTTCTCTTCTAGTCTTTCTCTTCTTTGGTCCGGAGCACATGGCATTCATTTCTACTCCAAAAAAAAAAGACTTGAAATATTGATTTGTCTGGCAATATTATACATTTCCAGTGTCCTTCCCGGAAATATCTATAGCAATTCTAGACACAGTTAACATAAGGCTTTCTTTGGGCACAGTGAAGTTTTAACTGCCATTAGTATAACTACATATTGTAGTGCTTTGCTTTGGTAAGTAATCCTGAGCCCATGTGATCATATCGATCATAGGCGAATGACTAGATGCCGTGTTGTCTGAGGGATCGTTGATCACGGTTACCCATCTTAGTCTTGCGGCCCTGACCTTAACACCCAGAAATTCTTCTCAAAAATGTCAGCCTTGCTATCATTCTGTGAGGAACATTCATTTTAAAAATTTCAAACATTTCTCATGCATTTGTCGGTAGAGTGTTCATCCTGAGTGCTTTCTTTATTTGCATTTATGATTTGCTGGTGTGACTTTAGTATGTTAGAACATTTTAAGTAATTGATGTGCATTAGCAATAGATTTCAGATATAAAACATATAGCATGAGTTTCCATTTTGTGTGCTGTTCAGGGTACAGTACAGTGAAAGAAAGTAGATTGGCTTTTAGTAAATTGTAGGTATTATGTGCCCAGTGTACCATAGAGTTAGCTTACCACTGCAATAATCTGTGCAAAATGGTGTGTCGCAGTAACACACCAATTTAGGAAATAGACATTAGCTGTAATGAATGCAGGAGTTGCTCACTAGCACCACCTTTCCCCTGGTGGACACAAACTGCATTGAAGATCTTTAATGCACCAATTAATGACTTTCCTAATGGTGCAGCAGTTGCCTTAGGAGTAACCTCAGTTTCCTGAGGTTAATATCGCTGAGGCTCATTCACGAATGAGTGTTTTACTGACCGCAGTCTTAACAGCACTGTCCTGCATTTCCCAGCTGGACCATTAAGGTACAGAAATGATAAACACCCATTGGTCTGATTCATTTGAACTAGAGTTTGCACGGTTAAGACAAACAGAGGTTTGCCGCGTTTAGCCGTGATGTTGTCTGTGGCCCCTGGGAGGATGTGCACAGCTGCAGAGCCCGGGGGTGGCCAGGGGCTCTGCATGGTCACAGCCAGGAGAATTGTGGGTAAAGGCCACAGAAGGACACATGGGTAAAACTGAAAGGTTGTGTGTGTGTGTGTGTGTGTGTGTGTGTGTGTGTGTGTGCGTACACATACACACCGTATCTGTGTTTGTGTATCTGTACGTGTCCATATGTATTGTCCTATATGTGTCAAGTTGTATGCTGTATGCAGGTCTGGGTGTGTGTGTGTATGTGTGTGTGGCCTTTGCAGTCAGTTGCCCAGCAGACCTCAAGGCCCTTCCTGTCCTGTCCCCGGACAGTCTGCTTCCCACTCAACCATATGGCCCTGCTGACTCCCAGCCAGACCTGTGGCTTCACGCCGCAGCTTTGCAGCCCAGACTGGGACGGGCTCACAGACCAACACGGGAGAGGAAGCACAGGCTTCTCTAATATGCTGCTGTCTGGTGACGGCTGTCACTTTTCACCCTGCACTTTGAATCGTAACCATGTCTCCCCGTTGTCTCTGCTTTCTCTCTGTCTCTCTTTCTCTGCCTCTGTCTGTATCTCTGTCTCTCTTTCTAGCTGTCAACAGTTCACATTTTAAAAGTCTATATGCATTACTTTGAGGCATTGAATATTTGATCTGCGGACAGGCTGACCACTATTAATTCACATTACTGTTATCAACATTTGAGTCACGTTCGTCTTCACAGTAGATGATAGGAATACCTTATAATATCAGATATGCTGTCGGGTATATATTAATGGGTTTTTTTTTATACTTGAGGCCATCTAGGATTCATAAAGGATCTAGTAAAAAGATATATCATCCTTGTCTGATGTATTATAAAGACTGGAGTGGAGATAAATTGATAGTCATCACGTGCCTGCGTGTGTGTGTGTGTGTGTGTGTGTGTCTCTATACACGTGTGTGCTCACACAAGGCTGTGTGTGTGTGTGTGTGTGTGTGTGTGTGTGTGTGTGTGTGTGTGTGTGTGTCTCTCCATACACGTGTGCTCACACGAGGCTGTGTGTGTGTGTGTGTGTGTGTGGGTCTGTGTATACCCTTGCGTGTGCTTGCACGTCTCTTCAGACAGACATGGTGCGAACTGAGACGCAGGCGGGCCGGACGTGTCTGGTCTGGTGGCGGGAGTGATCTCTCTCGGCACCGGAGCTCAAACACACCTTTCGTCCCGCTGCCTGGGGGAACCCTGGGAACATTTACGCGGGGTAAATATCACATTTGAATACGGTGGTCGGACCAGGGGCCCGAGTGGCGGACTGAATTAAGATGAGGCATGATTTGGCCGAGCGCGGGGGCTGGCGTCTCGTCCTCTTGAAGAGGTCTGTTATGGTGTCGTGGACACTGTGAGGAGGCATGGCTGATAACACTTAGCCCGGAGCCTGATTTCTTCCCGCCTGCCCTGACGGATCTGCGAGTGTTTGAGTGTGTGGGTGGTTTGTCCTGAGACTGAATAGTAAGGGCTTAATGTTGATTGCACAGATAGCTTGATGAGTCAAGCTGTGACAAGACTGGTCAAAGAGGTGTGTGTGCATGTGTGTGTGCGCGCACGCGTGTGTGTGTGGTCATAGAGGTGTAAATGAAACAGCCCTCTGACCTCATGAGGTGAAAATGAACTTGAAACGAGCTCAGCATACACTCTCTCTCTCTCTCTCTCTCTCTCTCTCTCTCTCTCTCTCTCTCTCTCTCTCTCTCGTTCTGTGTACCGTTACCAGTCCTGCAGTCACACTACACTACTTGCTCAAATGGTTTTTTGTGAGGACGTGTGCATTGGGCAATAGGTTGTTCAGGGCAATTAGCTGGAATAATGTAGGACTACTGAGCTAGGCTAGTTTAGGACTACTGGGGTAGCTTTTTTTTAGACCTACAGACCTACCTCAAAGTAATCATCTCTGGCTATGTAGCTTCAGTTTAGCGCTACAAGTGAACATAGAGCTAGGGTGTGTTGGGGCTACTGTGTCTCTTTGTGTGGGTACCATTGTACCTCTCTTGCTGCGGACACATGACCCGATGAGACTGTGTACTTTGATCCTACTACTACATCTAACAGTGGCGGAGTGGCACTGGGTGTGCACTGGGTAAACAGCAGCAGGGCCTGGGGTGGATCTGTCAGCCTTTGCCCGATGGGCGCTGCCCTTAGTCAAACTCCAGGTCAATCTCCATCGCTCTCTCAGGATTTATGGAAAGTAAGAATCCGGTCTCAGTGCGGCCTCCCCCCCCCGCACGGCGAAGCTCCCCTCGCATGGGTGCAGTCGAAACGAAACGACAGTAGTGCTCGTTAAGGCTCGTTAAAGCTGCGTGATTAATCCATTATTAATCGTTATTGTGATTTCGGCCTGTGCGCCCTATCTAATCGGGCGCTTGTTAATTGCGAAAGCCACTAATGCATTCCCTTTAGACTGACTTACGCCTGCCGCTTCTGGAGCGAGGCGTCCTGGGTAGCATAGCTCGGAAAGTAAGCCACCTCGAAACTTTGCTCAGGGTCGAGCAGACACGAGTGTTTGCGCAGTTCTGATGGTGCTGCTGGCGGTCTAATAAACGTTGTAATTTAGTCAGTCTTTATCCCGGACCATCAGCAAGGGTTACTCTTTCTGTCCAAGCATGATCGTGATGAGTTTGATGGCCAAGCCAGTGGCCATGACCTATTTATTTTATGATTTCTTCATTGAAATGAAACTGCTGCCGAAAACTGCCAGAATAAACTCAGCATATCAGATTTCACTGTAGTGTACACTGCGTTTTTACACTGTACTCCCACATACACTATAGTTGTTAATTTAACACTGGTGATTTCACCGTGTGGGTGTTTCTTTTATCGCTATATTATGTAGTACAGTGTGTTGGTTTGTATAGAAGCTCCCCATTATTCACACTAATGATGGGCTCTCTCTCTCTCCGCCTCCTTCTCTCTCTTTTTCTCTCTTTCTTATCAAAGATTTTTGATTCTGTACATTTATAATGTATAGAGTTGCATATATTATTTTATTCTTCTTTATTATACTGGAAGTATTTCTCTTGTTCCTTTCCTCCACTCTCCAAAGATTGTAAATGATGTAGATATACACATATATCATATTTGACTGTCCTCCCATGTCTCCTTCATTCACCGTACTCTGTAAAGTAGTGAGGAATCCGGCCTTGAACCCCGACAGGATCTCTGGTGTCTATAAGGTCAGAGGTCACACACTAACTCTGCAGTTATGTACATTACACAGCAGGTTGTTCTGGGGCTGCTGCAGCATGGTGTCCAAGTCCCAGCCCTCCCACCTGCCTCCAGGGGGCGCTCACACTTCCCCCGGTTCATGGGAAGATTTAAGACAGGCACACTTGGAGTCTTTCACTTTGAGGTCTGAATATCCATAGCGTAAAGCAGGCTTAACGAGACTGAAGGATTACCGACTTTAGTTTAATTGAAATCATACACTAGACATCAGAAGAGTTGTTTCCTTTGTGATACGTGTTGTTGGCATCCAGAGTGAATGCTAAAATACCAGAGATACGAAAACCAAGGCAATGAATGCATGGAACTTATATTTCCGTAGTGCCTTTCAAGATGCCCAAGGTACAAGGTGAGAGATGACGTGTGCGTAAACTGTGCGTTGTGGGCCGCGCAGGTTAATACTTGTGTTCAGGCATCATGGGTAGGAAGGCGTGGAAATTCATCCTGCACAGTTTCACTTTAATAATGAAGGATTATCTCTCTTACTCCCTCTTCTTCCAGGGGTCTCTCCTTCCCTCTCTGGAATATCAAAGGATTTAATCTCCATGGAAATCTTTTCTGACTGTTACCTTGGCAACAGGCTGTGGTTCATGTGTCTCTGGTTTTCTCTTTTCACAATTTGTGTGTGTGTTTGTGTGTGTGCATGTGTTTATGTTGTTGCATGTGAAAGTCGTATATGTGACGTCGTAGGAGATGTTTCCCTCAGAGAGAGGGACAAAAAGAAAGAGAGAGCCTGTTCAGAAGGCCCTCAAGTTGAAAGGGCCCACAAAAAACTCTACAGTTTTGACTGGTGCGACATTCAAGAACTTGTGTGTGTGTGTGTGTGTGTGTGTGTGTGTGTGTGTGTGTGTGTGTGTGTGTGTGTGTGTGTGAAATTATTCCTTCATTCCTGTTTTCTTCTGTTCGGTCGTTTCAATCCCAGCAGTGACCTGCGTCCTGAGGTGTGTTTTCCTGCTCCGTCTGGGTGATGGTCACACCACTCCACGTAATGCCACACCAGTGCAGGGCACTCACCTCTCACCCTTACTTCAGTGGATCCAGTCTCTGAGATACGTATGTAAATGAGCAGGATTTCCACCACCCTCCCCCATCCCCTCCCCTCCTACCCTCCTGATGAGGGATTTTCACACAGAAGCAATTCAGAATGCAATTTGGGGGCAGCGGAGTGTGAGTGCCACCGGTAGCAGTGCGCCTGGGGGTCTTGGAGAAGCACCAGGGCCATTTAGCTTAAGAAAATGGGGCCTGATAAAAGAGAAGAGGGAAGAGACTGGTGCTGTCTGGGGGGTTTTCCCACTTTCGCCCTTAGGTTGCCAGTGCTGCCCCTATTCACCAATGTTTTGGGAACTGAGGGAGGTGTTAGCAGGGCGCCGAAACCCGGCCGAAGTTTGTGAGAAGAAGATTGAGGACGTAGACGCTCTCAGACGGAAGACAGATGGGAACTGATCTGAGGCCAGTGAGAAATTGACCACAGGCCCGTTGGGAACTGACCCATGGCCAGTCAAAGAGCGACTTGAAGCCAATCGGAAACTGACCATAGGTCTGTTGGGAACTGATCTGAGGCCAGTGAGAAATTTGCCAAAGGCCCGTCGGGAACTAACCCATGGCCAGTCGAAGAGTGACCTGGAGCCAATCAGAACCTGACCATAGGCCTTTTGGGAAATGATCTGAGGCCAGTCAGAAACTGACGTGAGGCCTGTGAGTAACTGAACAGCATCCAGTCATGACATATATAGTCTATTTAAGGAAATCTGGACATCAATAAAGCAGTTGCCATTGAACCCTCCAGCACATGGAAAAAGTCTATAGTCGACTGTTGTTGCTCAAGTGCTTTGAAATGGCTGCTCCCACTCTGTTGATAGGGAGACGGAGCTCAAATCATGTTTCCAGATCAGTGTGCTACAGTTCAGCTCTGTTTGACTTATTTATATAGCAAATGCTTAAAAAAACAGGCCTCATCACAATGCCAATGGTCAGAGGTCCAGCTCCAGGCCCCTAACAAGGATGCCAGAACGAACAGCAACCAGATTGTCATTTCTGTAAAAGCTGATGTGGAGAGTAGCTGAGATTCCTCACCTTTGTTCGCAGCCATGAGTAAATACATGGTCTCATTTGTTATCCAGCCAGAACCGCTTTAAACTCAAGCAGATAAATAAAATCTACTTTGCGTAACTATGAAGAATGAAAGTGGGATTAGATTACCCGTTATATATCGTCAGTTGTGTTAGCAATTATTTGGGGGGAAGCCTCTCCTTTATTATATTAAGTACTCTTTTTTTTCTTTTTCTTTTTTTGTAGCTGTAAGCTAGATTTGTCTTTCAATAAGATTAGTCCCAGGCTTAAACGCTAACCAATCATTTTCAAAGTGAGAACGTTCAAGTGCCTCATGAACGTTCCAGTCTTTTACTGAGTTAGCATGTGGGTGCGGGACGTTAACCGCCTCAAAATTCAGCCTCCATGTGCCGGTCGCCGCTGGGCCGAAGGCAGGCGGAACAAAACCCTCGGTGCGTGACGGCAGAGCCCCGGTGCGCAGCGGGACTTGGCAAAGGGGGCGGACGCGGTGGACGCCCCCCGGGACGCGTCTGACCGAGTGTATTTTTGGTGGTTCAGTGGCTGGTAATGGACAGAGACCGTTGGGCTGAGCACACTCGTGCACTGTGATTTTCGGAGGCTCCTGACAGCCGTCCACCCCGCGGTCCTGCCGATTATAGTCTTTTGAAGAGAGGGAAGGGAAAGGGGTTAGGAAAGCAGGAATTACCGTCCGGCGGCTCAGGAAGAGCAGGCTAATATAGGCTTTCAGGACTGATAGGGCCTCCTGTTTCAGACCAACTGAGCAAAGATGTTGCGTGATTGGCTTCGGGGGCTGACAGCCATTTTGTGTGACCGTGTGTGTGTGTGTGTGTGTGTGTGTGTGTGTGTGTGTGTGTGTGTGTGTGTGTGTGTGTGTTGTGTATGTGTGCAAACTTAAAAAAAAATACATTTGTGCATAGAGTGTACTAAAGTACCTAGTGTCTGTTGATCTAGGTCACTGTTGTCAGTACTGTGAGCAGGTTAGCTAGGAGAAGGTGACTCGCGCTACCACAAAAACAATGCATTTGCTGTTCTTTGAAAAAGTTTTTCTGCCTGTTGTTTAGACATGGTCTGCTTTTAGCTTCCCGCACTTCTGTCAAGGTAGATAGCATAACTTTACACTAGTCAGTAGCCAAGTATGACCCCAAGAACCACCAGTTAGCTAATTAGCAAGTTAGCCATGTATTCTCCAGATAATTTTCTTTTACTGTTAGCAAAGTCATCAGCTAATGTTTTCTAAAAGAGCATTACAATTACAATATTACATTGCATTACAAGTGTAACATTAAATAACACAAAAAGAATAATTGGGGTGACTAGTTTTTGTAGCTACGTAGCAAACCACTGACATAATGTACATGTTGAAGCTGTATGTGTGACATTAATATGTAAAGACGTCTGACGTAGCCGAAAAAACTCACACCAAATCCGACCCGAAAGCTCTGACTTTTGAATGAATATTTCATGATTTACAGGGTAACTCACAGCAGCAGAAGGAAACTATATTTTAACAGATATATTTTCGTTTTAATGCAACTTCATTCAGTTTCAGCAAACAAATCTTACATAGTGCAGCTTTAATGAACTGATTCTGGATCAGCCAGTTTGTGAAAGGTGGCACATTCATTAATGTGCAGGCGTCTACTGCTGTCAGTGTTAGATTTTCTCCAACCACTCCTTTGATCTGCAGCATGACCCAACAACACATCTCGGTGTCTGTTCCCATATATTGTTTTGTGGGAACGAGGGAGAGGGGTTGTGTGTGTGTGTGTGTGTGTGTGTGTGTGTGTGTGTGTGTGTGTGTGTGTGTGTGTGTGTGTGTGTGTGTGTGTGTGTGTGTGTGTGTGTGTGTGTGTGTGTGTGTGTGTGTAAGAGTGAGCATGAACCTGAGAGACAGTTAACGACACAGGAACAGCATTTCTGGGCCCTTGTCTGAAAGAGCTAAATCGGTCTGAGCATGTGTGTTTGATTTGTAAAGACATGACATCGGATGTTTCTTATCAGGCCACTGACCTCCATTTTCCCATGCAGGGAACCATCTGTGAGTCTGTGTGTGTGAGACACAAGGAAAAATATCTGTTGATGACTTTTAACACTTCTGCTTTATTTGTACCTCAAGTGTACCAGACGGGCCTTGTGTACACTTATGCAGATACTCATAAAAATACGTGAACACGAACCATGTCTCACTGAATGCAGTTTTATATTGCTGTTTGATAGTCATGTGTTTGAGGTAAAGAGCTTATCATAATATGAAAAACCATGTCATTCTTGACAAAAAAACATCTACATAATCCCAACAAACATCTCAGTTGCAGCAGTTAAATTATGAATTTATGTTACATTGCCTTTTATTAATGACATATTTCACAACTAATTTCTGATTTCTGACTCCTGCCAAGTCTGAGATCCAACATTACCTCATTAAAACAATGTCCTCATTTAAATTATCCCCCAGTGATTTCACATGGCACAAAACACTGTTTGGTTTAGCCTTGGTGTGGCCGATAGCAAGCGTCCATATTAAACTTCCCATGACCCCTCTGTGTGAGGTGTGTCCTGCAGAGGGGCATGCTGGGATGTGGCATACTTTGAACATGGTCTTCTCTCACTGCCCACTGTGTCAGTGAGTCATACTGGAGGGAATTCTGAAGAACAGTAATCCTACTTTATGCATTTTTCTGTTTAGTTCTACTATTCAATGTGGAATCTGTACCAAAGAAATTCAGTTCCACAATATATCTGGTGACTGATTAACAATTGTGACTGGTAGTTTGTGATTCCTGTTTGCTTTGATTCATAATTCATTAAGAACATTACTGTATATTGCATCATCAGTACTCTAGAATAAATAATCAAGAGACATTACTCTAGAATAAATGATCAGAGACCTTACTCTGGAATACATCATCAGAGACATTACACTAGAATACATCAGAAACATTACTCTTTTGTTTACTTACTTAGCCTAGCATGTCAGATCATCAACCACCAGGTTTAGTGCTAACCTAAAAAAATGTCTGTTTTGACTGACTGACATTTCCAATGAGAGGTGTTGGGTGGATGAGAGATCTTCCTCGTGTGACAGACGTGTGTAGGTCACAGAAATCTTTCTTCTCCAGTTGCCTCTGACTCCTCTACTGATAAATCTCTTTCCCATCCAAGTCTGAGCAAGAATGTGAACTCGTTCTGCATATCTGTGTTAGACTTGTTTTGTGATGCAACTTTGACTCAGGGAAAGATGATATGTAATTAAAACGTGTTGTTGTTGCTGTGTGTATCATACACAGCCACAGAGATCATCGTGAGCGATAGGTTTGGTGTGTGCACTGTTGCTGTAGCTACTCCAGCACCGGGTCGGTTTGTTCTAAAGACTGAATCAGCGTGAGCAATGCGCAGGAACCTGCAGGCCGCGGCGCACGATGGCGTTCATCACAGAGTAATAGATTTACCTTTCATCCCCGCTGCAGATTAGCTGAGCATGAAAAATTAGATTTCCGTACATCCCTGTTCTCTGCTAATCAGGCAACGTTATGGGTAGAGATCCACAAGAGGGATCCCAGTATGTGCGTCTGTCTCTCTCTTTCTCTCTCCCCTCTCTTTCTCCCCAGACCTCCCCCCTCCCTTTCCAAATGGCAGCATATTCATGTCAGGAGATGGTAATTAAAAGGACGTGAGGGAGAGAAGACCAAACAAATCGTCCCTCTTGATTTGAGATGAGAACTAGCGAGACCTTTTTATCTTTCTTCCTGCCTTAGTTCTGCTTCCAGCCACAACTCTCTCTGGTTCCCTCTCTCTAGTCCCCTCTCTCTAGTCCCCTCTCTCTAGTCCCCTCTCTCTGGTCCCCTCTCTCTAGTCCCCTCTCTCTAGTCCCCTCTCTCTGGTCCCCTCTCTCTGGTCCCCTCTCTCTAGTCCCCTCTCTCTAGTCCCCTCTCCCTGGTCCCCTCTCTCTGGTCCCCTCTCTCTAGTCCCCTCTCTCTAGTCCCCTCTCTCTGGTCCCCTCTCTCTAGTCCCCTCTCTCTAGTCCCCTCTCTCTGGTCCCCTCTCTCTGGTCCCCTCTCTCTAGTCCCCTCTCTCTAGTCCCCTCTCTCTGGTCCCCTCTCTCTAGTCCCCTCTCTCTGGTCCCCTCTCTCTAGTCCCCTCTCTCTAGTCCCCTCTCCCTGGTCCCCTCTCTCTAGTCCCCTCTCTCTAGTCCCCTCTCTCTGGTCCCCTCTCTCTGGTCCCCTCTCCCTAGTCCCCTCTCTCTAGTCCCCTCTCTCTGGTCCCCTCTCCCTGGTCCCCTCTCCCTGGTCCCCTCTCTCTGGTCCCCTCTCCCTGGTCCCCTCTCTCTAGTCCCCTCTCCCTGGTCCCCTCTCTCTAGTCCCCTCTCTCTAGTCCCCTCTCCCTGGTCCCCTCTCTCTAGTCCCCTCTCTCTGGTCCCCTCTCTCTGGTCCCCTCTCTCTGGTCCCCTCTCTCTAGTCCCCTCTCTCTGGTCCCCTCTCTCTAGTCCCCTCTCTCTGGTCCCCTCTCTCTGGTCCCCTCTCTCTAGTCCCCTCTCTCTAGTCCCCTCTCTCTAGTCCCCTCTCTCTGGTCCCCTCTCCATGGTCCCCTCTCTCTAGTCCCCTCTCTCTAGTCCCCTCTCCCTGGTCCCCTCTCTCTGGTCCCCTCTCTCTAGTCCCCTCTCCCTGGTCCCCTCTCTCTGGTCCCCTCTCTCTGGTCCCCTCTCCCTGGTCTCCTCTCCCTGGTCCCCTCTCTCTGGTCTCCTCTCCCTGGTCCCCTCTCTCTGGTCCCTTCTCTCTGGTCCCCTCTCCCTGGTCTCCTCTCCCTGGTCCCCTCTCTCTGGTCTCCTCTCCCTGGTCCCCTCTCTCTGGTCCCTTCTCTCTGGTCCCCTCTCCCTGGTCCCCTCTCCCTGGTCCCCTCTCCCTGGTCTCCTCTCCCTGGTCTCCTCTCCCTGGTCCCCTCTCTCTGGTCCCTTCTCTCTGGTTCCCTCTCCCTGGTCCCCTCTTTCTGGTCCCTTCTCTCTGGTCCCCTCTCCCTGGTCCCCTCTCTCTGGTCCCTTCTCTCTGGTCCCCTCTCCCTGGTCCCCTCTCTCTGGTCCCTTCTCTCTGGTCCCTTCTCTCTGGTCCCCTCTCCCTGGTCCCCTCTCTCTGGTCCCCTCTCTCTGGTCCCTTCTCCCTGGTCCCCTCTCTCTGGTCCCCTCTCTCTGGTCTCCTCTCCCTGGTCCCCTCTCCCTGGTCCCCTCTCCCTGGTCCCCTCTCTCTGATCTCCTCTCCCTGGTCCCCTCTCTCTGGTCCCCTCTCCCTGGTCCCCTCTCTCTGGTCCCCTCTCTCTGGTCTCCTCTCTCTGTTCCCTTCTCTCTGGTTCCCTCTCCCTGGTCCCCTCTCTCTGGTCTCCTCTCTCTAGTCCCCTCTCTCTGTTCCCCTCTCTCTGGTCTCCTCTCCCTGGTCCCCTCTCTCTAGTCCCCTCTCTCTGGTCTCCTCTCCCTGGTCCCCTCTCCCTGGTCCCCTCTCTCTGGTCCCCTCTCTCTGGTCCCCTCTCTCTAGTCCCCTCTCTCTAGTCCCCTCTCCCTGGTCCCCTCTCCCTGGTCCCCTCTCTCTGGTCCCCTCTCTCTGGTCCCCTCTCTCTGGTCTCCTCTCTCTGGTCTCCTCTCTCTGGTCCCCTCTCTCTGGTCCCCTCTCTCTGGTCCCCTCTCTCTGTTCCCTTCTCTCTGGTCCCCTCTCTCTAGTCCCCTCTCTCTGGTCCCCTCTCTCTAGTCCCCTCTCTCTGGTCTCCTCTCCCTGGTCCCCTCTCTCTAGTCCCCTCTCTCTGGTCCCCTCTCTCTAGTCCCCTCTCTCTGGTCCCCTCTCTCTAGTCCCCTCTCTCCAGTCCCCTCTCTCTAGTCCCCTCTCTCTGGTCCCCTCTCCATGGTCCCCTCTCTCTAGTCCCCTCTCTCTAGTCCCCTCTCCCTGGTCCCCTCTCTCTGGTCCCCTCTCTCTAGTCCCCTCTCCCTGGTCCCCTCTCTCTGGTCCCCTCTCTCTGGTCCCCTCTCCCTGGTCTCCTCTCCCTGGTCCCCTCTCTCTGGTCTCCTCTCCCTGGTCCCCTCTCTCTGGTCCCTTCTCTCTGGTCCCCTCTCCCTGGTCTCCTCTCCCTGGTCCCCTCTCTCTGGTCTCCTCTCCCTGGTCCCCTCTCTCTGGTCCCTTCTCTCTGGTCCCCTCTCCCTGGTCTCCTCTCCCTGGTCCCCTCTCTCTGGTCTCCTCTCCCTGGTCCCCTCTCTCTGGTCCCTTCTCCCTGGTCCCCTCTCCCTGGTCTCCTCTCCCTGGTCTCCTCTCCCTGGTCCCCTCTCTCTGGTCCCTTCTCTCTGGTTCCCTCTCCCTGGTCCCCTCTTTCTGGTCCCTTCTCTCTGGTCCCCTCTCCCTGGTCCCCTCTCTCTGGTCCCTTCTCTCTGGTCCCCTCTCCCTGGTCCCCTCTCTCTGGTCCCTTCTCTCTGGTCCCTTCTCTCTGGTCCCCTCTCCCTGGTCCCCTCTCTCTGGTCCCCTCTCTCTGGTCCCTTCTCCCTGGTCCCCTCTCTCTGGTCCCCTCTCTCTGGTCTCCTCTCCCTGGTCCCCTCTCCCTGGTCCCCTCTCCCTGGTCCCCTCTCTCTGATCTCCTCTCCCTGGTCCCCTCTCTCTGGTCCCCTCTCCCTGGTCCCCTCTCTCTGGTCCCCTCTCTCTGGTCCCCTCTCTCTGGTCTCCTCTCTCTGTTCCCTTCTCTCTGGTTCCCTCTCCCTGGTCCCCTCTCTCTGGTCCCCTCTCTCTAGTCCCCTCTCTCTAGTCCCCTCTCTCTGGTCTCCTCTCCCTGGTCCCCTCTCCCTGGTCCCCTCTCTCTGGTCCCCTCTCTCTGGTCCCCTCTCTCTGGTCCCCTCTCTCTAGTCCCCTCTCTCTAGTCCCCTCTCTCTGGTCTCCTCTCCCTGGTCCCCTCTCTCTGGTCCCCTCTCTCTGGTCCCCTCTCTCTGGTCTCCTCTCTCTGGTCCCCTCTCTCTGGTCTCCTCTCTCTGGTCCCCTCTCTCTGTTCCCTTCTCTCTGGTCCCCTCTCTCTGGTCCCTTCTCTCTGGTCCCCTCTCCCTGGTCTCCTCTCCCTGGTCCCCTCTCTCTGGTCTCCTCTCCCTGGTCCCCTCTCTCTGGTCTCCTCTCCCTGGTCCCCTCTCTCTGGTCCCTTCTCTCTGGTCCCCTCTCTCTGGTCCCTTCTCTCTGGTCCCCTCTCCCTGGTCCCCTCTCTCTGGTCCCCTCTCCCTGGTCCCCTCTCCCTGGTCTCCTCTCCCTGGTCCCCTCTCTCTGGTCCCTTCTCTCTGGTTCCCTCTCCCTGGTCCCCTCTTTCTGGTCCCTTCTCTCTGGTCCCCTCTCCCTGGTCCCCTCTCTCTGGTCCCTTCTCTCTGGTCCCCTCTCCCTGGTCCCCTCTCTCTGGTCCCTTCTCTCTGGTCCCTTCTCTCTGGTCCCCTCTCCCTGGTCCCCTCTCTCTGGTCCCCTCTCTCTGGTCCCCTCTCTCTGGTCTCCTCTCCCTGGTCCCCTCTCCCTGGTCCCCTCTCCCTGGTCCCCTCTCTCTGATCTCCTCTCCCTGGTCCCCTCTCTCTGGTCCCCTCTCCCTGGTCCCCTCTCTCTGGTCCCCTCTCTCTGGTCCCCTCTCTCTGGTCTCCTCTCTCTGTTCCCTTCTCTCTTGTTCCCTCTCCCTGGTCCCCTCTCTCTGGTCTCCTCTCTCTAGTCCCCTCTCTCTGTTCCCTTCTCTCTGGTCCCCTCTCTCTGGTCTCCTCTCCCTGGTCCCCTCTCCCTGGTCCCCTCTCTCTGGTCCCCTCTCTCTGGTCCCCTCTCTCTAGTCCCCTCTCTCTAGTCCCCTCTCTCTGGTCTCCTCTCCCTGGTCCCCTCTCCCTGGTCCCCTCTCTCTGGTCCCCTCTCTCTGGTCCCCTCTCTCTGGTCCCCTCTCTCTAGTCCCCTCTCTCTAGTCCCCTCTCTCTAGTCCCCTCTCTCTGGTCTCCTCTCCCTGGTCCCCTCTCCCTGGTCCCCTCTCTCTGGTCCCCTCTCTCTGGTCCCCTCTCTCTGGTCCCCTCTCTCTGGTCTCCTCTCTCTGGTCCCCTCTCTCTGTTCCCTTCTCTCTGGTCCCCTCTCTCTAGTCCCCTCTCCCTGGTCCCCTCTCTCTGGTCCCCTCTCTCTAGTCCCCTCTCCCTGGTCCCCTCTCTCTGGTCCCCTCTCTCTAGTCCCCTCTCCCTGGTCCCCTCTCTCTGGTCCCTTCTCTCTGGTCCCCTCTCTCTGGTCTCCTCTCCCTGGTCCCCTCTCTCTGGTTCCCTCTCCCTGGTCCCCTCTCCCTGGTCCCCTCTCTCTGGTCCCCTCTCCCTGGGTTTGTTATCCCTCTCTCCCCAAGTGGGTGTTTGAATCTTCTTAAATGGAGCATTTTTATTCCACCCCTTTACTTCCTGTGGTTCTTTTTTAAGTGAATACATGCAAACACTTGTTATGTATTCAGAACTTTCGATTTGAAACAGACAGACAGACAGTGTTGTTGGAGTGGCTGTGTGATTGGACAGTTTAATTATACTGGACAATTGGACAGTACAAATCAGTTTAGTCAGAACCAGAATTAATAATACATCGTATACCAGAATTTTCTTTGGATACTTGTTCCTCTAAGACAATTAGAGCATTTACAGATAACTAATATTTTACATGTGATGTGTAGGATGTACAATGTAAATACATATTTTACAGTATATCAGGACATGACATGAGGGTAGCTCATCACTTTAGGGGAGAAATGCTCAAAACACTTCTGAAAAAATACAGCAGACAGAGCCATTTGAAGCCCCCATGGCAAATTCCCATAGGCGTTTATATGGATTCCCATCCTGTCAGCATTTCAGTTCTCTGTAGTCTAAAAAAAGACAGTCTCAGTAATGATAAATGGTTTTCATAGCAAATGGAGTCAGTGAATCAGTGGGCTTTGTTCCTCCCTCCCTGTGACGTAGCACAGCGGCCCTCCACGTGTTTTGGATCCTGAGAAGAAAGTGCAGGAGAAATGAGTCATATGTGGCCCTACGTTTGACTAATTGCCTCATGTAATGTCAGGTCCCCATTTTTACCGACATTACAGACTCTCCTTTATCTTTGTTTTCAGCTTTTCCACTGATGATCCACACACGGGTACAGTGGTACCTGTCAGTTGTCTGTCGCTGTGCATCAGCAGAGGGGCTTGTTTAATCTGTAGGGTTCACACCCCACTTCCTGCCTTGTTTAATCTGTAGGGTTCACACCCCACTTCCTGCCTTGTTTAATCTGTAGGGTTCACACCCCACTTCCTGCCTTGTTTTAATCTGTAGGGTTCACACCTTACTTCCTGCCTTGTTTAATCTGTAGGGTTCACACCCCACTTCCTGCCTTGTTTAATCTGTAGGGTTCACACCCCACTTCCTGCCTTGTTTAATCTGTAGGGTTCACACCTTACTTCCTGCCTTTCCTGCTTCCTGAGAATCATGCAGCCACTATGGTGATGCTGGGTGAACCCCAGGTTATAAACCTCAGACCTAATGACCATAAACATGGGCATAAACATGACATATTTGGAAATCACCTCTTATGCCACAGATAATTGAATGTGCTGGATGTGACGTGCTGGCAGTCTCAACAGTACCTAATACAAAGCAGAATGAGGCTTTCACTCCACAGATCAAGGCTCAGATTTTGTCTTCTTGAAGTGTCCACCAGCATGCTGTTTTATTTGCCATTTTGAACATTGGGAATATTTACCTCCAGATGCGTCGAATAATCCCCGGCCTTCTGGACTCTCCGAGCAGTACTGGGGCCTCATGTACAAAGACTTGCGTGGATTTCTTACTAAAAATTGGCGTACGTACAAATCCAGAAAATGGCATCCACGCCATTTCTTTTGTACATCCCAATCAACGTGGAATTGAGCGCACACGGTGACACGCCCCCCTATAAATATTCAAATTCATTTAAATTTGCCCTGCACCGGAGAAGTTTGCTCTCTGATCTATCACAAACCATGTCTAAATGGGGAAAAAAGAGGAACTTCACCGAATGTGAAAGTAGAGACGCTCCTGAATGAGGTAGAGGTGCGGAAAAATGTTTGTTTGGTACGTTGTGGCATTACGGCAAAGTGCAAAAGGTCTGAGTGGGATGGCGTGTGTGAAGCTTTAAATGTTGTGGGGTCAGAATAATGCACACTGGCAGAATAATATAATGCACCTAAAAATATCAGTGATGCGCTCACTAGCATCAGCGACTCAATAAAAGAGTTGGTTAAAATTTGCGCTGCGCATTAATTTGTCCTCACTCTGGGTCCACTGGTCGCTCCACCACCTCTAACAATGGCACGGCATACCTGTGCGCAACATTGTGCAGGACCCCACATGCCAGCGCCACCGGCTTTTCAGCTGCCCAATCGCCCTCTCCACGACTGACCGGGTGTGAGAATGGAGAGAATTGTATCTCCGCTCCCGGTCAGTCTGTGGATTACAAAGGGTCATCAGCCACGTCTTGAGCACGTAGCTGCTGTTTCCTAAGTAATTTAACAATTATCCATGTTTAAAATGAATTATTCTAAGCTGGAAATGTCAAATGCTTTTATTTAAATGCTTACATTTTGTTGCTTACCAAGTAGCCACCCGTCACACACTCTGCTAGCTTGTAATCTTATCCCAACCATGCAGTTTGTAAGGATGTACTAATCATTGGGTTGATCCAGGCCAACGTGCCACTACATTAGTAAGTTTTTACATCACAGATTATTTGCACGTTTATGGAATTAAAGTGCTTTTTATTCACATAAGCAAATTCCTCCTCAAATGGTGCCTTCATAGAAATGTGTGTGCAGTCGATCGCTCTGATTATATTAGGGTTGCATTATCGCTGCAAATTGCGCTTTAATGTTTGCCTGGTCAACCGCTTCTTAATGGGAACTTTATATAACTAGCTGACATGCAGATGATCCCATCCAAAACAGCTGGCATGGCCCGGCTCAAAGATGACTGGGACATCCCCGACCGGTCTGCCAGTTCGCTTTGAAACGAGCCAGTTGCCAGGAAGCCGAGCGTTGTCGCTGGCAATGCGCAACTCCTCGCAGTGAAATTGTCTGATTAATTTACTGTTTAATTTTCTGATTAATTTACTTTATTTTACCCAGTAAGGGCTTACTACAATGTGTGCGTGAAGGATATCTTAATAGTGCATCACCTCTAATTGTCGCTAATTGACGAAAACACATTAGAAACATGCGTACGCCAGAGGTGAAGGTGTCGTAGGTTTACGCACTTTCTCACGTTCAAATCAAATTTCGTACATCTGACCGTTTGCGTGAAACATAGCGTACGCAATGTTTTTGTGCGTACGCAACGTTCGTACATGAGGCCCCTGGTCCGGTCTGTCCGGCACCGGGCAAGCGTCAGTGAAGCGAGTGGAGTCATGGTAGTCGGTCCATCAGGAGCTGGAGCGGCCCAAACCGCACACAACAGCATTCAGAAGGTACAGCACAGGTGTTGGTCTCTGTTATTAATAACTGAGGTGGTTCTGAAGGGCTGCCAGTGTTAAAGCCCATGATGTCTGAGCCTGTGAAGACTTAACCATATTTTATATTTATACATTGTTTGTTTATGTATTGTTGTGTCTTGAGAGTCATACTTAAGGAAGCTGAGTTTTTATTCATCTAAAAAAAATATGATGAAAATTTATTACAATATGGTGTAGTTACATTTTAGAAAATGTTTGAAAACATTTTGACATGTCCTGTCAATAGAACCACTGAATAGCCTCAAGGGTGTCAACTCGAAAGGGTTCTGGAAATATCGGTCATCAGCTAAGGGCATTGCTCACAGTATGGGATCCATCTTAGGTACTCTGTAAATAATGTGCATCCTTTGAACTAAGCGTAAATGCCTCAGATCAGTCCTGCAATAGCTGTTACAGGTACTGTAATAGAGATACTGTTTTCAGATCAGTCCTGCAAAAGCTGTAATAGGTGGTACTGTAATAGACAAACTGGTCTCAGGTGTATGGTGTGTCAATACGAAGACTTTATGGGAACACTGTTTCCCTGTGTGTCATTATTGAAGGACCTCAGACCTGTCCTACGTGTGGAATCCTCCTAGTACTTTGTCACTGTCCTCACATCGCTGACCTTCGTGGAAACCTGTGCATTGCATGAGAGATATTATGGAAAATATGTCCTGAGATCAATGAGATGAGCTGAAGAGATCACATTGCATGACAATAATTAGAGGTGATACGATTGGGGTTTTTGAAGCTGATCACCAGAATCAGAATTGATATTTGCTGATCAACACTTCCTCTGCTCCTTATGGGCTTATTAAGTGGGAATGAATCTGTCATTTAAAGTGTTGTATTTACTGTGTAGCAATCATTATTTATTTACTATGTAAAGGTAACTGTTCATAGTAACCTTCCCAAAATATTATAATTAAGTTATTAATACTTATAATAATTAAGTATTAATTTGGAAATTGTTTATTTATTGGAAGGCAAAATGCAGCATATTCTTCTGTTCTCATAATAATGAGATTATGTAAATTATGAAGAAACTGAAACCAATGTAGCAACCTACGTTTCAGCAGATATACCCCATGTACTCCCTGTGTAATTAAAGCTTGTGCTCAGTACTATGGACTATATTTCAAAGAATAAGAAACCATAATAGCTTGTATGGAACTAAAATCAGTTCCAATTTTTCTTTATAAATACAAGCATCACTGCAGTTTTGGAACATTTGTTACTGTGCTGACAACTGACGGCTGGACGTCTGAGCTGCTGATGAGTTAAACTTGCTTGACATGACGTGTCAAGACCAGTAAAGCCATTTATGCTGGATCTGTTTGAATTATGCTGGATCAGTTTTAATTATGCTGGATCTGTTTTAGAAATAAATCAATCAATCAATCAAAGTTTATTTGTATAGCGCTTTTAACAACTCAAGTTGTCGCAAAGCAGCTTTACAGGATTTACAAGGTTAACAATACTATGGGTCCAGAATCCTAATGAGCAAGCCAAAGGCGACAGTGGCGAGGAAAAACTCCCTATGATGGTGGGGAATAGGAAGAAACCTCGGGAGAACCAAGACTCAAAAGGGAACCCATCCTCCATTGGGCGGCCCGTTAACACACAAATACACAAGTCACACACAATTCACACAATCAGACTAGGTAAAAGGTAGAATTGAAAGTTCTGGGTTTTGATATTGTCACTGTAAATGTCTGTTGATGAATGCCAGGCTTTCATTCCGTGTCGGAGCAGTGATGCTGGTATTGTAGGCTCCGACTGCAGTGTTACTCCCCAGGTGAACCCCGGCATCAGCACATCCACCAGCAGCCAGACCATCCCCCAGGTGCCTGCAGGTGCCTGTATCCAATCGTCTTGGGTAGAGCCATGCAAGAAGATAGACAATACAGACTGAGTGGACATGAATTTAAACCACCATTGATTTAAATGTACGTAGCTCACGTGCCAGTGATCAGCATGTGGCTCCGGCAGACTAATCTATAGCAGCATAACTAAAGGGAGGGGTTCAGAGGTGACCACAGGCATGAGGGCTCACTGAGACATTGCTTTCCAGTCAAGTCATAGTCACAAATAGAGTGATGCCAAGACACAGCTGGATGACAGCATCAACATCTCAGATCACCAGAAATCTCAACGTCTGGGGGCCCCCAAGCCCCTACACCTTACAAGGGGAATTTTAGCTGAAGGCTTGACTAAACAGGTGAGTCTTAAGTCTAGATTTAAAGATTGGAACTGTGTCAGAATCTCGGATTTGAGCTGGAAGGCTATTCCATAATTGAGGGGCTTTAAAAGAGAAAGCTCTGCCTCCGGCTGTAGTTTTACTAATTTTTGGAACTAGGAGAAATCCAGCATTTTGGGAGCGCAAAGGGCGAGATGGGTTGTAGTAATCAATGAGTTCACTCAGATATTGTGGGGCAAGACCATTTAACGCCTTATAGGTTAACAGGAGAACTTTAAATTCAATGCGATATTTAATCGGCAGCCAGTGTAGTGCGGCGAGAGTGGGACTAATATGATCGAATTTCCTAGCCTTGGCGGAGGACTCTAGCTGCGGCATTTTGTACAAGTTGTAGCTTCTTTATGGACTGTTTAGAGCATCCAATTAGAAGACTATTACAGTAGTCCAATCTCGACGAGACAAAAGCATGAACTAGCTTCTCTGCATCAGCTAACGAAAGTAAGTGTCTCAGCTTGGCGACATTACGTAAATGGAAGAAGGCAGCCTTAGTGACATTGCATACATGTCCGTCAAATGAAAGATCAGAATCAATAGTGACACCTAAACTTTTTGCAATAGATTTTGGTGTTACTGAAAAACGATCTAGGGTAAGGGGAATATCAGCCCAATTGCTTCTAACAGCTTTAGGCCCAAGAATCAGTACCTCAGTCTTGCCAGAATTTAGTTTAAGAAAATTAGACTCCATCCAGTTTTTAATATCCTGGACGCAGTTCTCAATCTTGAGAGTTGTGGTGGTATCATCTGGATTAGAAGATATATACAACTGAGTATCATCTGCATAGCAATGGAAGCTAATACCATGCCTATGAATGATAGTGCCCAGTGGTAGCATATATAATGAGAATAATATGGGGCCCAGTACAGATCCTTGTGGGACACCATACTTTACTTTAGAATGCTCAGAGCATTCGTTATTTACTAGCACAAATTGGTAACGATCTGTCAGGTAGGACCTGAACCAGGAGAGTGCTTGACCTCTTATGCCAATGAGTGTCTCCAGTCTATGAAGTAGAATATTATGATCAATGGTGTCAAAAGCAGCACTGAGGTCTAGCAGTATGAGAAACGAAATGTGTCCTTTATCAGAGGATATTAAGAGATCATTCAGTACTTTAGTTAGTGCTGTTTCAGTGCTGTGATGAGCTCTAAATCCAGACTCAAATAACTATAAGACATGTTCTGTCTGTAAGAAGGAAGAGAGTTGTGAAAAAACTACTTTCTCTAAAATTTTGGATATGAATGACAGATTAGAAATTGGCCTATAGTTGGACAGTTCTTGGGGGTTAAGACCAGGTTTTTTAATTAGCGGCTTGATGACTGCAAGTTTAAATGAACTGGGAACGTAGCCCAGGCTCAGAGAATAATTTATTATAGTAAGCAGCGGTTCTACATTGCTGTGCAGTAATTCTTTAAGTAGATGGGTTGGTACAGCATCTAGTATGCATGTGGAGGGTTTAGCAGATTTCACCAGTGAAATAAGCTCCTCACGACCAATTGGGGAGAAGGACTTTAACAGGGCATCAGAGCTGACCAGACAGCTGTCAAGGTGCATTGGCATGTTGACAGGCTCTGAGATAGCACTACTAATGTTTTCCCTAATTTTATCAATCTTATCATTAAAGAATTTCATAAAATTGTTACTGCTACACTCTAGTGGAATAAGAGAATTGCTTTGTTCATGACTCCTCGTAAGGCTGGAAACAGTTTTAAAAAGGAGTCCTGAATTGTTTTTATGTTTTTCTATTAAGGCCGATAAGTATAAGGACTTTGCCGTATGGAGGGCATGCTTATATTCAATAAGGCTGCTTTTCCATGATAGTAAATAAATGTAACTTAAGTTACATATTTCATAACTTCTGATCTGCTTTTCTGATTGGCCTTTACAGAGACCTGATTAAACTACTTAGAATGAATAATAATGATTGGCAGCTGATCAATTGGAGCATCCCAAACAATAATTAAGATGTCACATTGATTTATAAATATTATAGATGCACTGTTGTCAGATCTGTCATGGAAATAGGAGATTTATGTGAAATAAACTGCATAGTGGATCTTTCTGAAATCATTACTGTTCTATGCTCCTTTCTGATTAAGAGCAAAGGTGTGTTTTGTGGGCATGCGTGCACTCCAGAGTTTGTGTGTAAAAACAGAATGAGGTCAGATGGGAGATTTATGTAAAACCGAAATGAGAACTCTGATCTTTCTGAAATTATTACTTTCCTGGTGTCCTTTTTGACAGACAGCAAAGGTCCGTGCGAGTGTGCAGATGCATGTGTGTGTGTGTGCGTGTGTGTATATGCATGCATGTTTGAATGTGTGTGTGTGTGTGTGTGTGAGGGAGATAAGAGTGAGTGTGGGTATAAGGAGAGTGTAATAGCCTCTTCAGAGACAGCAGGCTTGCACATCTGATAGGGCCTGAAGGGCCTGGAGGGCCTGGAGACTTGGGGCCCAAAGAGATTATTAGGCACTACAGAGCAGATCGAACAGCCATGAGGAATGAGGGCAACGGGAGGAGCCAAGGGGAGAGAGGGAGAGAGGGAGAGAGAGGGGGGGGGGGAGGGGGGAGAGGGGGGTGGTGGTGTGAGGACACTCATTAATATCCATCTGTCAATGAGGAGTTCCTTTACATACATTACATACATGCTTTCTCTCTTCATCCCTCCCCTCTTTCCCCCTCTCTCCCCTTCTCTCCCTCTCTCTCTCTCTCTCTCTCTCTCTCTCTCTCTCTCTCTGTTGTTTCTGTGTTGCTCATCTGACACCATCTACAGCTTTTGCACTGTGGCTGCCATTTTTCTAGTTTCCATTATGTGTAATTAGCTTAAATACGATTGTATTGGCCTGGAGCTGATGGTATCTGCACAGTAAAGGTCTACAGTGGTGAATGACTCTTGCACATGGACCCTAGGTTAACTCACCACTGACAGGTTTACTGCACAGTGCTTCAGTTTGACACATTCTTGTGTTAAATGTCCCTTGGCACATACCAAATAACATTGCCTTATGATTCATACTGGTCAGAGATTAAACTGCCATGGCAGGACCACTGACTCTAATCGTAAGGCAGCACACTGAAACACACACTTGTCCATATTTCCAGTTTGGAAACATTAAATTTTATTATTTGTATCAGGAAAGAACTGAAAATCCAAATTAACCCATATGATTATGGGAGAATATTACGCAGTTGCCCAACAAATATTCACAGTGAGCAATACCAAATGACACTTCAGGCTTCATACTGTTTGAGAGAATTTAGTATTTTTGTGTAATTGATAAAACCTTTCCCAGCCTTTCATATCATTATGAGTAATAGCTGCTGTGTTAAATGGATCCTATGGTAGAACTGGTGGCATGGATGCACACACCTGTCTGTCCTCTCTCTCTCTCTCTCTCTCTCTCTCTCTCTCTCCCTCTCTCTCTCTCTACATATATATAGAGTGAGAGAGAGACAGAGATTCATAATTGTAGTGAAGTAAAATAAGGTTTCCAGAAAAACAGGATGCACTTTGCTCGCTCAGCCGGTGAAGGACCTCTGTCCAAAATATCCTGTTTCTCTGGAAACCTTGTGTCCTCCACTGCAATTCTGAATCTCTCTACATCTTCTACTAGTACTCTGTGGTCCCTGCCTGGAATCTGGCTCATTAGGGTTGGTTGGGGCGGCCTAATTTGATCCTCATTAAGTAAAATGATGAACACATGCAGGTCATCTCCCTGTCCCTCTTCTCCCTCAGGAAAGGAAGCTCTGTGCTCACCCGTTCCTGGAGATCTACAAGGACCAACAGATCCACTACATGGGTCCGCTGGCCAGGCAGGGAGACTTCTACGTGCCTGAAGTCCGCGAGGCTCCAAGGAGACCACAGGAAGGGGAGGAGTCAGAAGAGGAAAGGAGAACTGACATCTCAGGTAGCTTCCTCCCTTTATAATTGGTCTATTGGTTGTACCCACTGTGCATTATGGTTAAGGTGCAGAGTGTTTCAATAAAATGAACGGCCGTACCATAAAGAGTCACAATAGTCAAACAAAAATATAAAAGTCAAATTGATCAAACACAGCAGGGCTGGCACTGAGAGTGACATGAAGATTTGGAAATTCTGCGACTTTTTGGCAGACACAGTCACAAACCGTGAAGATCACAATAGAAAAGTTTGGAAGGAACATCAGACTCCTCAGAGGGTTGTTACAACAAAGAGAAAGACAAAATCTAATTGATTTGATGCCCATATTTTACCACAAGATATTGTCATTTGACGGCATCAGCGGCTGGAACTTACAGCCAGTGTAAAACCAAACAGGGTAAAAGCCACATTTAGTGTTTTAGAAAATTTACCACAGCATTACCACAACAATTGTTGGCTAACTTAGAATTAGCAGTTTTGTTCTACTAGGTATTACTTTTCTGTACTTCCATGCTAACCTGTTGTTCCAGTAAGACATATCAGTATGTTAATGCTGAGAACACAGCAAAATAGTGCATCTCGCTGTTAGGGTGTGAGAGGCACTCAAAGTTTGTCAGAACCGTTCATTAATGTTGACTTTAGGTTGCCGTGTTCCCCGACTACCAGCATGTGCACTGTATCAGTTTGGAAACCATGCCAGCTGGCCAGCCTAAACCAACCAATCAAATGACGTTGGTGTGCTGTAACCTAGCGATGAGGAGTGGATGCCCTCTCGTGAACAACAGGGCTTCAGAGGAAGAGTGTTTTTATCCAAACGATTGGTGGGAGTGAACAGTGGTGTCTTAACTTTGGCATAGATATGACCTATACAAGATCTGATTCTATGGGCTTCGGTACCAGACCCATGTCATATTTACATTTATTTGTGTGTATGTGTGTGTATGTTTGTTATATGTGTGTGCCATGGAGAGTGAGAGATTTGATAGTTACCCCCAGTAGGGGTTAAAGCATGTGTTGTACACACCAGCTGTCCCGCTGTGTGTGGTGTGTGGGTATGTGTGTGTGTACACATGTATGTGTATGCGTGTGCTCTTCAAGATGTACCTGTCAGCGTGCCACTCTGAGAAGCCAATTTGATATTAACTAACATAACTGAACACTACAGGTGTTGTAATTATCTCTGTGGCACAGTCCAAGTTTTTTGTTGTTTGTCTTTATGGTTTTACACTTGCATTCCCGCCTATCACCCCCTGCTGGTCACACCCACAGTGTGCAACTTCTGCTACTGTCTACGGTCCATATGCATTGGGCAACCACTGACATCATATTGTTGGTGGTTGGCTTTATAATGATCCAAAAAAGATCTAGCATCTCCCAACAGTCCCTGACGAGCCCAACCATCAGGTCGGCGTGCTGCCCCTGAATGTGATTGCTAGGACGTCTCTGCAGCATCTAGAATGCTCTAGAATGCAACTTCCGATTCACTCTAGTTCAGTTGTCGCGTCAGTTCTTTTCCAGAACCTTCAGAAACCAACTGCAAAAGTATTGCTGCAACTCAGTGTTTTTTTTTTGCCACAAAGGCTGCATCCTGAGGGCATTGTGGGTAATGGCAGCTTCCGTCTGGTGTGTTTCAGCCCCGCAGGCCTCTGGCTCTGGGGGCCAGTCCAGACGACTCCGGGTCCGGCACATTTTTGTGGTACATCACATCACACAGTGTTCCCAGTAGACAAGAATGTGCTTATCAGTGCAAAAGAATACATTGTGGATGACAACTGAATAAGGCTTACAAAAGGTCTGTCTTCTCTCGAAGAGAAGTACGATTAAAAATAACCACTTTTGCATCACTGGAAGCTTTCAAAATGTATGTAATATCTCGTTAAAGCAGCACTTAAATGAAAGGAGAGATACTGGCGATGTTTGTCCGTGTCTGTATTAACACATCTCATGATCACGCACCTGCTCCACCACCAAACCAACACCAACGTCTCGTTTGCTTCAGCAGCTTTCCCCTCGTAGACAAACGCCATGAGCCGATACGGATGAATTTTTCATAAAGTGTTTCTGATTATCGAGTAAATTGCCAGGCTATCTCTGAGATGGACCAGCTGAAGCTCGTTTTAAAGGCGAACTAGCCATCAGGCAGTGGCTGAGCTGTAGCCTCCGGGAACGTCGTCTCTGGCACGACGCGAATCACCTCCAGACCATCATGGGCACGTGGATCACTCTGAGAGGCCAGAAAGAAAAGCTCTTTATGCACAACAAGTCTTCATGCACCTTCTAATGCTCTGCTGAGATCTGAGCCACTCAGAGACTCAGTACTCCTTGTTCAGTACTCCTTGTTCAGTACTCCTCATTCAGTACTCCTTGTTCAGTACTCCTTGTTCAGTCTTTCCTTTGTCTCCTTCTGTTCTCCATTTTAGGAATATCTATATACATGCATACATTGGCATTTGTGGAGGAGTCATACGTATTAAGCCGAAAGTGAACAGGCAGTGTTGATAAAGCAGGAGACTTGGGTAGTGTAAGGATCTGAGAGACGGTGCCAGTGGCCCGGTAGTGCTGATGGGAGGACTGGGTCATACTGTCTTCACACGGTACGTCTGGTGGGGGGTTCCCATGAAGCCGTTAGCACCAACAGTGGTACTGGGGGAAATTGATGATCGTGGTTAGCGAGTGACAGGAGCTAGCTAGTTAACCCCACAGAACAGTTACTGGAATACAGAGCGCTGCAGTTGCCAACTGTGATATTCACCCCAATTGGAATTAGTCCTGCACATTTACACATCTGTGCAGTGAGTACACACACTAGTGATCACTAGGGGGCAGTGGTGCACACGTGCCCAGAGCAGTGGGCAGCCCTAGTAGGTAGAGCAGGTGGAGCAGGTGGGGCAGATGTACACAATGTGATGTTCTGGGCTGTCTGGACATCCTGGATCCTCTCACATTCACGGGGATGAATGAATCAAAACACTAAAAACATTGAAACAGAATTCCATAATTTTTTTCTACAAAATAGTTTTGTAATGAATCTAAATTTTGGGCGCAGTGCAGATGAAGCAGTGGTGTCCTGTTTCTCTGAAGGCTTGTGTACTGCAGCATTGTTTTGATATAAACTGCAGTGTAATACGCAGGTTTACCAGAGAAGCACACGTATACGAACAGACGGCTGTGTCAGCCTGTCTCTATACTGCTGACAGAAGCACGAAACATCTGGAAGACACAACACTTTATCTCATCACTATAAAAACACGCACACATATACATTGACACCCATAAACACACACGCATGTACACACACACACACACATACATATATGTAGATGCAAAAAAAGGATTTTAAAGGAACAAGACACCCCCACACCAACCACGACAACACACAATACTACCATGACAGCACTACCATGACAGCACTACCATGACATCACTACCATGACAGCACTACCATGACAGCACTACCATGACATCACTACCATGACAGCACTACCATGACAGCACTACCATGACAGCACTACCATGACATCACTACCATGACAGCACTACCATGACATCACTACCATGACAGCACTACCATGACATCACTACCATGACATCACTACCATGACATCACTACCATGACAGCACTACCATGACATCACTACCATGACAGCACTACCATGACATCACTACCATGACATCACTACCATGACATCCCTATATTCACCACCACCAGACAGCACGACACTCACACATCTGCCACCACACCTAAAGTTCCAGAACCGGCCCTATCAGGACACACTCATTAGTATGGATGAAGTAGAGATGCACTTTTGGATGGAGCAGTTCTTTAAGCACCAAAAACAGAACAGTCATGTAGAAAAAGAAGAGGAGGAAGAAGAGAATGAAAGTGAGAGAGAGAGGGAGAGAGAGAGAGAGAGCAGGAATAGGAAATTAGGAAAGTGCTTTGGTGTAGTGAAGTTGAGGTGAACACATTGTGATGGTTTTGGAAATCGCCGCACTGGTCCTCATTAACGGCATGCCATGAGGCCAGTGTCTCCCCGTCCACACAGCCTGCCTCTGTGTGTGTGTGTGTGTGTGTGTGTGTGTGTGTGTGTGTGTGTGTGTGTGTGTGTGTGTGTATGTGCGTGCGTGCGTGTGTGTGAGACGGCCCGGAGTCAGGAGAGGCGGCGGCGGACGCACACTGACGCTCCTCTCCAATTAAAACAGTGGAAGTGTGACAATTCTGTTTACTTTGAGGCTGGATAGCACTAATTATCTGGAAAGGTCTCATGTTTGTCAGCACCAACCCTCCCACTCCCCCTACACACACATACACACACACATACACACACATACACACACACACACACACACACACACACACACACACACACACACACACACACACACACACACACACACACACACACACACACACAGTATATCTCTAATTATCCAGAAAGGTTTAATGTTCAACAGCAATACACATGCACGTCTTCAGAAACTGCCCTTAATTAATGAGCTGTAACCCAAAAAAGGGGAAGATGGAGTGAAAGAGGAAGGGCTGAGTTAGTAGAGGACACAAGCTCCCTCCTCTTCCTCTGCAGCAGGAGAAGAGCCCGCAGCACTCTGGGGGTGAGACAGTTTTTATTAATGGCTTCATGACCTCTTTGACCTTATTAGCCACGTACCCTGCCATTAGCTGAGGAGCCGTGCGCCTCGCGGACATACATGCACACACACCAGGATGTGATTCACCTGAAGCCACTTTTATGGGAGATTTTATGGGTGTGTTTTTGCCTTGATGTTTACATGCGTGTGTGAACACCCACCGACTACACTGTGCATGTGGCCTGCATGCGTGTCTATTTATATGTTGGTGTGTGTTGCTGGTGGTTGCGTGTGGGTGTGTGTTCACACTATTCAGGTGCAGACTCCAACAGTGAGTGCAGTTCTGTGAGCTATCCGCTCCCCTCAGACAGCCGAGACCCGTCTCCAGCCCTGTCCGTTACCCAGGACCACGACCAACACCGGGACTCGGGCCCGCTGGGGCATGACGATTGGGCCGTGGGCCGCCACAGACGCCCGAGCAGCTCCAGCGCTTCGTCCTTCGAGGACCTGGACGTGGAGAAGGACGGGGTGATCTCGGAGAAGAGGCACACGCCTGATCACCCCACACACAACCACCCACAGGAGCAAAGGATGGTGGTAGAAGGGGAGGAGTGAGAGAGGGAGCGAGGGATGAGAGAAAAGGATGGACATAATGGAGACACAAATGTGGGGTGGATGGAAAGGAGAAGAGGGCGTGGTCTCTTTGTATTTTTAAATCTCCTGGTTTTTCATTGGTTAGTGCATTTTGGAAGGGAAATGGTGTGTACTGAATTTTTTTTTTTAATGGACGTGAACATTTTCATTGAAAAGAGTATTAGAGGAGAATTGTGTTTGTTTGGGTTTTAAGTGTTGCCAGTACTTTGAGTGTTTAAAGGGACCTTTCTTTATTTTTTACCTGTTATTCAAATGAGGTTGGGCTTGTCCTTGGGAAGAACCAATAAAACTCCCTTAGTATAGGGGGTTTAAGAAACCATACTTGAAAACTATTTGAGCCAGGTAATCTGGACTTCCTGTTGTGTCATCATATTTTCATCATCTTCACTGTTTATATTAATAAATTGTCATTTATAGGATGATTGCTGTTTTGCTTATGGTACTGGTACTATGCTGTTTTTTTTCTTTTAGAAAGCAAAGGATATAGCTGATTATTTGTAAATGAATGTTCTTGTTTTCTAGATGATTCTGTTATATAAAAAATTGATTTACTTTTTGAGAATTACTGTTGTGAAGCATATACATTTTTCATGGTTTATGAGCCTTATTAAAAGTGCGGGGGTGAAGGAGAAACCCCATTCCAGCAGTCTTCCCCTGCACTTGAAAAACTAAGATTTATTCAGTGTAATGTAATATATGTCCAGAAGAGCCACGTGTTTGTATATGTGTTTGTACTGCACAGTCCACTTATTGCACTGGAAATCACAGATTGCAGTAAAATATGATTCACAGCATTTCTCACATCAGACAGACTAATTTTACTCACTGTTAATATGTACTTGTATTTTATTTGGTTGTTTGTTATAGGTGGTCAAATTGAAATTCACTGAAATTCTTCCTGCTGTATTACAGTCTGGAGTTAATGTGTCATTGCATGGTCCTGTCCTCTCAAAAACATGACTGACATTTTACATTTCTGGTGCTTATTTTAGCTGCTACGTTTGAACACACCACCAGTGTTATTCATTCAGACAGAAATGAGAATTCCATTGCGATTGTGTTGTCCAGTCTGGGTTTTGCTGAGCACTGTTTGTGGATTTAATAAAGCATTTTATGGACTGCCTGCTGATGCACAGCTCATGGTATGTAGAATTCATAATATTAGTACTGTTAGTAAATGTCAAGACTACCTACTTCAGTCCTGAGGTTTTTCTAAACGTTCAAGGCTTTTATGGTCTCTAAAAGACCATAAAAGATCTACAAATGTCCAATGACTATGACTAGACAATAATAAAACGTGAAGGTGCAGAAGTGATGAAGAGCACCATCATTAGTCACAGAACAGCTTTACTGTGAGGACTCATTCCATCACATCTTTAAGATCGTTTTTTCCTACTGGCCTTCTTCACTTTCGGCCTTTGTCTGTTTTTTTTTTTTACATCCCTCTCAATAAATATGTTTGTACTCTTAATTCCCTCTCCCTAAATATCTACTCTATAATTCCCTCTTTGTATCTTTCTCTCTCTTCCTACCTTTCATTCTGTTTCTCTCTCCCTCCCTCTCTCGTTCGCTACACTCGCACCAGATGCTCGGGCTCTCAGAGTAACTCTCCTTGCGTTCTTCACAGCGGGCCGTGTTTAAATGGCGCCCTGCTCAGCCAGTCTGACAGCTCTGTTCTCTCTCTCGGCAGTGCCGTCACTAATGCGAAGGAGATGGCTAAATCTGTACACATTAAAGAGACAAAGTGTTTGGGGTAAAAACTGCTCAGGTCTGTGCTGAATAAGTAGCAACTGGGCAGTTGATAAATCGCAGCCCATAACGACTATTTCTTGTTTATTAGGTGGACCTTTCACCACACAAAATACATGAGAGAAAATCAACATTTCAGTCAGGTAACAAATTTCAAAGAAAATCCCTAAAGAAAAACAACTCAAAAACATGTCACAAATATCGTCACCCGTGCATCTCGTGTGTGTAGCATCCTTCATTTTCCAAGATTCTCAAGAGAAAAATTACTTTGAAAAGTTGCCCACCCCTCTTTTCATGTGTACTGTAAGATCTGCAAGTTTAATTGGACCTTTTTTCTCATCTTTACGAAGAGTTCCAGTAAACCCACAGTAGGGAGTTAGTGGGCGAGACTACTGACCTGACAGCCAGGTGGCGGTGGTGGGGAGTCGGACTGTTGAACACAAGTGCTCAACTCCATCAGATCTCCGTCTCAGCGACCAATCACGCTCCGTTCCTCTCCTGTCAAGGCTGCTTGGAAATTCGGGTTTTGTCAGCTCACCTTCTATGGGAAAGTGAAGACCCAGTATATTTGGCTAACATACCTTGATCTTATGTCAACTACAGCATGTGGTGCTGAAAATTGGTGAAATATTTTGGTTTTGTTTGCTTGCTTAATACACCAAGATTGTTAACACACCGGCAGCATCAGAATGTGGGTGTTTGAATAGTGGGCCAGCTGTTTATTTACCAGTGGAGGAGTGGGACTTGGAATATATTGATGGTGATTGTGGAGCATTCATGAAGTACTGCAGGTTTAAATCCTCACCTGGAAACTGTTGCATAGGCTTGGACCTGGAGACCAGTCCTAACTGGATGTTAAGAACATCAGAAAATCACTGGAATTGAGGAACTGAAGTAGCTCTGAAGAGTTTCTGATCTCACCCTCTCACTCTCTCACCCTCCCACCCTCTCACTCTCACTATTTCTTTCTCTCACCCTTTCTCTAACACTCCTTCTCTTTCTCTCTCTCTCTCTCTCTCTCTCTCTCTCTCTTTCTCTCTTCCCTCCATTCTTCCCCTTCATATTACTAGTTAACTCATCTTGTTTATTATTTGTCATGGAGGCCTGGTGTGTTGTCTGCATTACAAATAGCCACTGCTGGAATAAATACAGTCAGCTGTAAAGACTCACCACATATGGATCCATGCAGTAACATCGTCTCTTCAGCTTCTACTGACAGCGTTAAATGAACACGACTCCCTCTACAGTGTTGTGCAATACAAGCACACGCTGGGCACATTGTCACACTGTACTTAGTGATATAGGTTCTCTCAAATGAGCTTAGAAAGTTAACATGTAAAGCCCTTCACTGCAAACATCTCACCAACACAGGGTTATGTTACCCAAGATACCCTCCTCTTCACTGCTCTATCAAATCCAGCATGCTCTGTTGCTTTGAGAAAAACAATAGGCTCTTTTTTTGAAGACCACGCGTGGGTGTGTTTACATGGTCAACTTCAAAGCATCCCAACCACTCTTCACAGCTGACACATACACACTAACAGATATCATGAATATGACGCACTCTAGTTGCACTCTAGGGCAGTGTACAGACACCTGTATCACACAGATCCTCCACCAGTGGTGCCCATTGGCTCAGTGGCTTGCTGGAGGCGGAATATTCATGAGTCAAGCTTATCTTTGCACCTGATTAGCTGAATTTGATTCATAAATACAAGGTCACAGTTGCAATGATGGCTTGACTGGGTGTTGATAGCAAAGGAAATGGACTACAGACCAGATCAGCTTCTGTGCATGAGAGTTTGATGAGAGTTTCAAATAGCTGAGAGACTTTGTGAGCACAGTCAACATATATTTTGTAGTTTGCTCCCTTGAAATGTTGTTTTATATAAATAGGAAAAGTTCCCACACTCAGTAATGATGAATGTGCTACAGAGGTAGCTGGAAGAACTTTTAACTTTCAAAAACATGTTTTCAGTTAAATCGCTATTACAGTTTTTTGCAGACACTAAGACCCAATTTCTGAAACTATGGCTCTTTTGTCGAAACGTAACACACAGCAGCCAATGCTACACACACAACAGGCAAAGCACGCACTTCAACCAAAACTCTTGCAACTCTTGCCATAACCATTATTTTGCATCTAAATGCAAAATTTAGATGATTAGATGGTTAGATGATTAGTCTTTCATATATGTGACTACACACTGAAGGGACAAATGGAAAACACTACTACCATGTTTGAATGTTTAGTTTGTAGTCTGCTGTGAAGGTCTGTCAGAGGTCTCACATATACATGAATATTCACAAATACTGAGGTTATTTGTGCATTTTTTAATTTACATTGACATATTCCATACAGTAAAATTTACACCATAAAGTAAAATACAAGGGGAAGGGTTTTTTTTGGTTTTGCATGAACACTACAGCAACACATGCTGTATATACTGTAAACACATGAACAACAAATAAGAAAAAAAAGACAAAATAACCTCAAGCTTCCTCCATCACCTGTAAAATATATTTACACTGGTGGGGTTGGCGACCACCTCCATGCCAAAAAGAACTCAACGGTAATGGTGAGTTTGGTGGAGGTGAAGCACAACAAATCGGGGCTGTTCAGTGAACCGGTTTGTACTTGAGCAGCCCGGTGCAAACGTGTTGTCCCAGACGACAAACCTGGACTGTTCTGGTTCATCCCCCTGGTGATGGAGGATGAGTATGTTGTGCTCTGTGTTGAAGAAGGTGATGATGTGCACAGTGTTGTAGGGACCAAGAGTGGCATGATGATGACCGCAGGCAAATTCATAGCGCAGGTGTTTCACACTGCCACTGGCCCAGTCCGGAAAGACTCACTGATTGGATGTTGCTGATGACGTTGTCAGTAATGATGTGCTGTTGAAGTTGTCGGAAAGGTGTTTGCTCTGACCATATTGACGATAGTCTCTGTTCTGAGGTGGATAGCCACCACCACCCACCAGTATGTATAGAAGATAGGTCTACTTATCTATTCTCATTTTGAATTGTCTGGATGATGTTACAGTGTAGCAGCACAGATAAGGTTGGACCCTTTGCCTCCAGAAAACCCAACGCATGCTTGACCACTTAAGTCAACCAGAGTGGCTCTGATCTCATCCATTATGGTTCCTCATCCTCATTTGCGTACTCTTCATCATCATCTCTATTCAATATTGAACTCCAGTGATGTGCACACCAAGATTTGCAACTTGTGGCCTCTTTATAGGGATTAGGCTTTGATGTCTAAAAATTTGCTAGAAGTGTTGTAATGTGTGAGAACTGGGTATGGATATTGGTAGGTGAGTGTAGCAGTTGCGTGGCAGTGTTTTCTAAAAGAAACACATGGTTTTCAGTTTTGAATGTTGTGTCTTATGTGAACAACCGTGTCTTATGTTTTGCAAAAAGTGTGTTTTAGAATTTCTAAATGAGTGTAAGGCAGAGAATGTGCTTAAGATTTAGCGCACCCGGTCAATAGATAGGCTACATGGGTTAGTTGTTTCAGAAATTGTGCTATAAGGGCCACTTTTTGTGTCTTAGCAGCTGCAAAAAACTGTAACGTCAAAGCAAAAAATAATAATAATCCAAATGGAGAATAATATAATACAAGCATAAAATAATAAAGCACAATCTAAAATAACCAAACATTTTAGCTGACCTAAGCACTGCATATGGAAGCCTTTGTAACCGTTATTCACAAACTGAAATATGAATTCGCTCACAAAGTCGTCTTTGATTTTTTTTAAGTGACTTTCCACAATGTTTGTCAGGTATTTCAGGATTAACAGCGATTTTTTTGTCTACAGTTGAGGTTAATTTGCACCTGGAAACCGCATTCTTGTTATCTTGTCACACACGCCCTTTCTCTTCGTACTGACAGAAGGTAGCACCTGTTTCCCTTATGATACCAAGTATCGGGCCCGCGCGCGACCTAGCGCGCTCTCGCTTCTCCAGGCAGGAGCGCGCAGCTGTAGTAGCGGGCGGCAACCTTCATTTCAAGAGGAAAGTGTTCCCTTTGTGCTATCGGAGTGGCGTGGTTACGTAACTCGCAGCGAGCTGAGGCCTCTCTAATTACCCGCGACTTGTACTTGTGTGGAAACTTTTGGCCGCGCGTCTTCGGTCCACCAAAATATCTAAACTGGTTGTTCAGTGAAAAAGGGAGGAAAAAGGGGGGAGTGAACAGAGCGAGCTTTGTAGCCTTCTCGTGCCCTCCTCTTTTTCTCACACACACCTTCCCACGCCTAATCTCCTCCCATAATCGCAAACCATTCCCTGAAGCGCTAGAACCGACTCTGGTGTTTGATTGGATGGACAAGTGTATCAGAGGTCACCGGGCAGAGTGCAGAGCAGATTCCTGACTTGTGTGATTTTGTCTTTTCTGCGCGTGTCTGTAACTTTACAGGTGTCTCTTACTGGCAGGGCGAAGGTCAAAATAGGAAACATTGCGAGATACATCACTTATCATTGTGCTGTAAAATGCATTCGACCTACCCAGCCCGTTACCCAGCCCTTTCGCATACGCTGATACCTCACATTTGAGTAGAGCGCGCGGTAATTAGCCACGTGCTTGCGCAGACAAAACGCAGATGAACTGAAAAGCGAGTTGCTGTTTTAACATAGCTGCCTTAGCGCCTTCTGTCTAACCACGTGTTATGCTGATGTACTCGAAACGTAAAGCACTGAACACCAGGAGCTCGTTGGAGATCGTTTGCTCCTTCTTGCAGCGAGACCTCTTTCGTTCTTCGTTCTCGTTCATCGTAATTCTTGCGACGAGTGGCACATGGGCCAAGATGGGGCCATGCATTTCATTCAAGATAAATGTATTGTCGATAACCTAAGAGTATATTACGTGATTTGTTGTTATATATCACGACGTTGGTCACAGTGTATGAATTGAACACACAGGCCTCGAGCTCTTTGACTAAAGTGTCTAGGCTCCACCTTTCAGACGTTAGGTAATTCCGGACTAGAGCGTAGACCCATGGTTGGGTTTAGACGCCTAGTTGCCACATCAAGTAGAGCTAGGAGCCTCCAGACGTAACACAGACAACTCTGAACATGTTTGTAAATATGTTTACTTAAACATTAACATTGATTTTACCACATTACTAGCGCCAGCATCAGTGGTAGCACAAGCGAAGGTGTGCGTCTAAACATAAACCGACGCTGTAAAAGCTGGACGGATTTGAAGTCGTGGAAATAATATCAACAAATCCCTTGGAGCGCCGGGGAACTATTTTCATCGTCTAAATCGCACCGTTCCGCTACAGTAGTCAGAGCGAGAAGCTGCCCTCCTTGTTCAGAAACAGTCTGTGTCTCAGCCCCAATGGTCTCACACGATGCTGCGTCTGACCTGAGGACACAACCGGAATGCTCTGCGTCGGACACTAAGATAAGCATGAGAGAGAGGACAGGCAATCAGTCGAAAGGTACTGTTTGCTGAATACATTTAATTAGAGTGCTTCGTTGTGTTTTCCTTTTCTTGGCGAGTTATGATGACTTTGCTGTTAGGTGCGCCTCGAAGTTAGACTCTCAAAGCTCTCGGTGCTTCACGTGAAGCGACCGCTGTGCACAGGTATTTCAGGATCTCCGCGCTGCGCTCGCACGTTATTTCAGCACCACGGACAGGTCCACATCGCCATCGTAGACACCTGAGAGACACCTGCTTTTACTATCTAACAATATAAACTCATTTTTTTGGCCTTTGGCAAAATAAATTCTGGTTTCTCCTATTTTTCTCTCAACACGATAAGTAGTGGTTGCCGCTGACTCCTGAATTATTTACAGGTAAGAAATGACACCATTACTCACCTTATACCTGCGGATCGGCGCACACCCTTAAGTTAAAAGTTAACGTTCTTATGATTTTGAGTTATGTCGTGGATCGCAATGGGTGTTCATCAAGTACAATATAGGCTTGTGATTATTTAACTACTGTAGTCTGATAATCGAGCATGTCAGTGCGGAATCAGTGTATTTATCACACACTTGCGTACACTGGCAACCATTACGCCTAAGACAATTCTTGTGGCAAAATTCAGGTAAAATTAAATTATTTTAAGACACGTTATTTAGCGTGTGCACGCTATTTAATTTCTACCTGTTCAATTTCGTGGTACAAACAGATTTCTGACTATGAAGACCGCGAAACAATAATCTGCCACTCCCACTTCTCTGATCACATTAGTTAATAGTACCTTACTATAGATTAACGTGTAGTGTTTTAATTGTGCGTGCATCCATAACATATGTCCAACGTAAGAACTTAAACTCATTCAGCTTTATTACCGCATCACTTTATAAATGAGTAAACGTGGGCTTATTATATCCTCTTTGATTTGGGTTTTAAATAAATAACGTATGTTAGATTCCCATCGATTATTTAATAGCCTGCTGCTGATCTGGGGAAGTGATCTTACGTTAATAGAGATTTCGTCTTTAGACGTCTCTGGTCACCTACTACGGTTAGATGTTTACCCTCGGTTTTACACGTAGCGCAGACACCTGGAGTGATCGAATGTGAAATTGTTTATTGAATCAGTCACTTTAGAATACTGCGCGGCTTCCCGCTATAGTGACATTCCGATGGAGTTCAGTGGATTTGTGCAAAAATGTGTATGTTTACACACGTATGACGTTGATTTTCAACAGTTAGGCTAAGTCCTCGCGCGTGTACAGTGCTGTCCCGTTTATGGTATTATTATTTTTTAATATCTCACATTTTCACGTGTTTTAACTAGCTGGCAGAGGATTTGAAGCGGTTGCATCACCGGTTTTAATTCATTTGTGCTAATTGGACAAGCAGTCGCCGTAAGTCCATAGCAGCCTATGTTCATAGAGTTAGTCACAAACACCACTGCCAGAAAACATATCACTTATTTTATATAACAGTGTACGGATGCTGTGCGCCCACATACGCGTCTCTGATCTCTTACAAGATGCTGCTTCTGTTTATCACGGCTGTCAGTGTTCTAATATAGTAGCCTAATGGTTCTTTATTGGCCACGCAAAAGAGGTGTGTTATTTTAACATCGCCATGCATGACAATAGGTCGTACTTGTTCACTTCAGTTATATAGTTGTTCATCACTTCAGCGTGTTTGACACGACACTCTTCATCTGAGTTATTTCAAGAATGAATAACTTTTCAAGTTAGTGATAATAGAGCACTTTGAATAACACTGCGCTCTGAGTTTGAATAACACATTAATTCAGTCACTATTCAGCCAGAGACCACACATGAATAGACAAGGGGTCTTTCTCAGTGAGACACCTTTCAAACTCGATCCCCCTCAAGTACTGCGCACCAAAAGTTCTCGACCTATAGCGGTCATGAGAAGCAAAACCAGTCAATAGGTTCCCCATTCATCTGTAAGCTCTCGGAATCTGAATGCTTGTGAAGCACGCATAGTCAGTCGCAGGGGAATGTTGATAGGGCATGCTGAAGAAGACGGTGCACAGTTTATTTTCTCCATGGCTCAGTGTGAATTCGTCCGTCCGCCAAACGAGACCCAACGAGCTATTCACTCGGTCTGGCGTTACTCCAGAGGTGTTATCAAAGACAAGTGAGCAGTCATTTACGGGAAAGGCTGCTTAAATCGTGGAAATGGAAAAAAAACACCACACCCATATCCTTTTTAACAAGATTTTATATAAGGTAACGAACACTAGCTCCCCTGTCCTATCAGATTACTTAGACGGATCAGTGTGCAATTTGATGTTGGCTGAAGTGTCAGGCTCTGTCATAATACAATATCTCCTGTGTTCCCATGTTTATGTTCTGACCATGGACGTAGTTTTGATTTCATAAGTGGGGGGGACACAACCTGGGGTGGCGAACTGTTGAGCGGGGGGGGGGGGGGGTGCTGCATGATCCTAGTGCTAGATTTGTCGCTATTTGGATATTGGTTTTTTAACCGTTAAAAAGTGGGGGGGACATGACTTCGTCGCTACTTAAATATTTGGTTTTAACTGTAAAAACTGGGGGGGACCAAAACCGGCTTTTGAAAAAGTGGGGGGGACATGTCCCCCCCGTCCCCCCCCCAAAACTACGTCCGTGGTTCTGACCGATCAATAAAAAAAATGATAAAATTCTCAAGAACGTTTTTTTTTTTTGCTTCCACGAGTGATTGGTACCTAAGACAAAGATCCTGTAGAGATCGAGTGGTTTAGTTCTCCTGCGCCTCCATCATTATCCGGCGTCCCTGCTGTTACTTAGACACATTTGACTATCAAATTCTCCGGCCAGCGCTGCTGGAGATCGCGGTACAAAAGAAACCAACGAGGTGCTATCCCGCAATCAAATTAGTCCTGGAAAACATGTTGCAAGCAGACCCATTAATCACAATTAACGGCGAGTAAAGTGGCAGAAAATTAGAAGGCAAAAGTGTTAATTTGGGATGGACGCTATCTGTCCTACAATGGTAATTCTCCTGATTTATGCAGTACGTTAGTGTAGCAGCATGTTCGTTCATTTTGGCTTCGCATCAAGAGGTAACCAAGTAAGCATAATAGGGAGAGAAGCTGAATTTTGTGGTGAACATCTGAAGGTCGATACTGAGGGATCATTACTATACTGTGAAGATACAAAATACACAGCTTTAAGTTTCTTCATAATTCGTTTTAAACCATTTTCTTCAGAAGTTGTTTTGGAGACCGATAACTTCACTTTTCCTTACTATTGCTTGAATCATGTAAGTCAAAATTACAGATATTGAGCATAGTATTTACACACGCCAAGATGAAACTGGGTGTAAAATGTGCTTCATAAATGAGCGTAGTGTGATCTCAAACCATTCTCCATTAGAGTGTCAGACAACACTCTGTCCTTCTGCGCTCTGACATGTGCACATCACCCATTAGAGTCACAGCTGCTGGGGAAACATGTTCCTGTCTTCCTCCTTCCTAATCATCTCTGTCCTGTCCAGATCTTGGTATATTACCCTGGCATGGACTGGCCCATTAACTCTGGGCTTCACCCATGCTGAAGCGTCAGAGAACCCTGCTGCTCCTGCTGCTCCATCTGCTCCAGGAGAAGGCGAGGAACGCCACGCTTCGGTTTTAACGTCAGTGAAATGTTTCGTGCAGTCTTACTCGGTGTCTCCTGCTGACCGTCTGCTGAGATGGTAATCAAAACCATGCTCGTCTGTGTTAGGACAAACGTCCAACGAGTGTTAGATATTTCAAGATTTCCCAGATAAGTAAAATAACACATGCTAATTCAGGCATGTTTATTTTACTAAATATAGAGACAATAGCTGTAAGTAACAAACGCAGAGGGGTGGGGTGTCCGGCCTGATCGCATAGCCACTTGCTCATAAACCATGAAGTTGTAATTCAATTGCAGTTGTAAACATCTTACCGCTGCTGTTGCCCACGGACATTTACTCCAAGTTGTGGCAGAAGGACTGTGTCATTTGCATCTGTCAGATGTACCGAACAAAAGCTTCCGTGGAATGGCATCATTAATATTTTATTTCATGGTTCGAGGATAAGCCAAACTGCCATTGGCTTTTGTATTTCTATTAGGTGTTTCTCTATTAACTTTTAGGTGTAAGTAACACATTTAGCATACGAAATCAGGAAAGGCATTTGTGTTATTCACTAGTGTAAACATCTTTTATTTTAACGTGCAGTGTTTGTTGGGGCACCGTGAAAGACATCAAATTAATTGCTAAATTCCACTTACCTACACCATGCCACCTTGTTCCCCCAACTTACACACATTCTCTAGTTTCCATGGTAACAGAGGTTAAAGACGAACACTTTAATAAACATGAGAATGTTGCTTCATTAGACTAACTGTGAGAGTTTGGGGGGAGGACCGCATAGGACGTAAATACTACCTGAAAAAAAAATTGTTGATATTTCCAAAAACAGTCTGAATAAGTGAATTTGGTTATGGTGTCTAGAGATATTGTCTCTGCACATAACATAAATTACATTTGTGAAGCACGTTTATAATGTAGTATAAGTATTTAAAGTGTATTAGTGCGCATTCACTTAGAGGTTTTGAATTAACATGTCAGTAAATCAGCATCCGACCTGTAGTTTCTGAACACCTGTTGTCAAAATCACTATCAGAGTGTCAGAAATTCAAATATTAAATTGTGACAATTGCCGATGTGTCTAAAAAAGAAATTCTGGGTCTGCAGCTGAACAAGCTGCGGCAATTTCTAGCACAAAAAATAGAAACTTGTGTGTCACTTTTGAAACGACACATTGATAGATGAATGCTGCTGTAACACAGGTGAAATTGTTTGATATCTTTGCAGCCACCGCCTGCTGTGAGCTGCTTTGCCTCATGTGTCCTGTGCTGTAATCATGGCAGTCGGCACTTTGCAGATATTGCACAGGAATGAACTCCTATTAAATCCAGTAAAATTAATGAGCCCAAAGAACCAGCCCGTCCTCCATAGCTCTGGACTCGATCCAATTAAACAGTTAGACACGGCTGCTTTTAGGGCTTGTGTAAGATGTCTATCTAACGTGATGTCTAATCATTAGCTTCACAGTCTGCATTTAATTGGCAATTTCCAATTGGTAGTCAAACTTCAAGCTTTGTTAATAGCCAGCATAAATGATCACTTTGGAATGTCGAGCTTTTAGAATGTAATTCGCATGCTGACAGAAATTCCCATGTCTTTGAATGTTTTTTTTTCCTCCTTCAGGTCCTGGGTCAGCCCAACAACATGCAACAACATTCCCTGGAAACCTACCCAGTTTGTAAAGTCCAACACATCTAAATCTACACGGCTTGATTAGAGGGGGGACTCCACCCATCCGCTACGTCCCAGTATGGCTGGTGTTACCGGGGGGATTAACTCCCCCTGCATCCCTTCTCTCTGGCTCCCCCTAGTGGTCCTCCTGCTGCTCCTTCCTGCTCAGGTAGAGTCCAGTCCCAGGTACCTCACTGCCATGCCCAGCACCAAGCGCGAGATCATCATGGATGGCGACCTGGTGATCGGCGGCCTGTTCCCCGTGCACGAGAAGGGCGAGGGGATGCAGGACTGCGGGAAGATCAATGGTGAGCGGGGTATCCAGAGGCTGGAGGCCATGTTGTTGGCGCTGGACGAGATCAACCAGGACAGCCGCATCCTGCCAGGCCTCAGGCTTGGGGCCCACATCCTGGACACCTGCTCCAAGGACACCTATGCGCTGGAACAGTCGCTGGAGTTCGTCCGCTCCTCTCTCACCAAAGTGCACCAGCCGGGCTTCATCTGCCCTGACGGGTCCAACCCCGTGCCGGACGAGGTTCCTCTGGCCATATCGGGGGTGATCGGAGGCTCATACAGTGATGTCTCCATACAGGTAGAGAGGCATCTGGCTTCCTGAACCTTAATCTGTTGGCACACCAGTGCATACATGTCAGGACAGACCACCTCTTGTGTCAGTGGGTCTTTTAGACCATTCAGGATTAAACTGGCCCTTCACAAGGTTATGATTTGTCTATAAGGCACCTTCAGTAGCACAAACTCCCAGAATACTCCAGTGAGATATACTCTGCTGTATATTTAGACTTGAATTGAAGTTGGAATGCAGGTTATGCCATGTATTTTATGCATTCTCTGAAGAAGGGAAGGGTAATAAATTGCCCCTTGCTGAGTTATTAGCATTCTCCTCTAAACATAATGAGACATTGTGACCACTGTGTGGTCAGTTAATATATTAAATGACCTCAGGATTATTGTGTTGGATCTGTTCTTTCACTGGCAGTATGGTAAACATCTGGCTAGTATCCCTTAGCGCCGCTGATGGTTCCAAAGTCTCCTTTGTTCCAGTGCCTGCTCTAACACTTTCCACATAATTGTGCCTGGGTTTTATTTAGTTATTTATTTATCAGCCATGCTAAACCGGCACAATCTTGTCAGGGCTTTGCATTTACACACCGCTGTCTGTGCCTCGCCGTAGCGGAAACAGGCGTTTCGAAAGTTAACTGTCGCCCCTGTTTCTTTAAGCAGCAGCTGGCAGGGAGATGACCAAGCGCTAATTACACGTCGCTTAACAACCCAGTGAGCTGCTGCGATCTCGAACGTGGATAACGTGAACGCGAACCGCATTGGGAGGTCGCTGCTGTGGAGGAAGGCGCGCATGTCAGCTTTCTTACGTCGGCTCAAGCCCGACTTCATAAGGAGTTTGCGTTAGATTTTGTTTATGTAAGAGACTTTGGCAAGCTAAAAGCTAAGGCACCGATTGCTAACTACAAGTATAGGGGGTAGAACTTTAATAATAAAAATACTTGCCGTAGTTGCAGTCACAGAGTAACATCTGTGACAGTAGTTTCCAAGGCCACTAATTCTCAATGTATGCAAGTCCTATGTCCAAACTAATGGCAAAAGAATTTAAGAATAAGAAGTTAACTGTGCTGTTTATGAGGCGCATTGTACCCCATCCACCAGGAGCCATAGTTTATTTATAGACAAACCCATTGTTGTGTGAGTGCACCAGACGTGGTTCTCTTTATAATGGTTGTAATATAGATGTTTTTGAATATTCGTATCAGTTAGTTTGGAAACAATGTATTACTGTTGGAACCACACTGGCCAAATTGTGTGCAAGGCTGTGGACCTCATCTACACCTACTCTACACATCATCTACACCTACTCTACACATCATCTACACCTACTCTACACCTCATCTACACCTACTTACACCTCATCTACATCTACACATCATCTACACCTACTCCACACCTCATCTATACCTACTCTACACCTCATCTATACCTACTTACACCTCATCTATACCTACTCTACACATCATCTACACCTACTCCACACCTCATCTATACCTACTCTACACCTCATCTACACCTACTCTACACCTCATCTACACCTACTCTACACAACATCTACACCTACTCCACACCTCATCTATACCTACTCTACACCTCATCTATACCTACTTACACCTCATCTATACCTACTCTACACATCATCTACACCTACTCCACACCTCATCTATACCTACTCTACACCTCATCTACACCTACTTACACCTCATCTATACCTACTCTACACATTATCTACACCTACTCCACACCTCATCTATACCTACTCTACACCTCATCTACACCTACTTACACCTCATCTACACCTCCTCTTCACCTCCTCTTCACCTCATCTACACCTACTCTACACCTCACCTTCACATCATCTACACCTTTCATAGGGCAGTTATTTGTTTGATATGTTAGCCAAATTACTCACTGACGACCTCCTCTAGGTGCTGGATATATACATTATAGATGTTGAAGTGGTCATAATGTGTCAACAATGGATCAAGTCGTCTGTGTGTAAATTCATGCAACCCACTTCATCAGAGAAGCAGAGAATTATCCACCAGGACTCTGTCGTCTAGATCTCATCACAGCCGCGAGGCACAGCAGCGAGTGGGATCAGAGCGGCTCCCCGAGCTGGATCCTAGCGTCTGTGCGGGGCTCCGGGGGTCCGGGGGGAACGCTGCTTAGCAAAGCCCAGGCCACCTGTCCTTGGCTAGGGAGAAAAGAGCCGATTGGAGTCTTCAGACTGACTGGAGATCTGTTGGCCTGCTGCCTTCAGAGAGACGAGCCTTGGCAGAAGCCCCGAACAAACATGACGAGAATGAACATGAATATAAAAGAGTGAGCACATGGCAGCAGACGTCCCAGCCATTTTAGGAGCTTTTTTCACACTTTCTCCCTCCTCTGAACGCCATCTGGATTGTGAGATGGAATCAAGAGGAAACATTAGTAGTCATTAAATTATGTTATGAAGTCTGACTTAATGAGCAGCCTATATAAAGAGAGCTTCTCTGAAAATAGATTTCCTTGTGTTTTGATGGACATCAGCTTCAGTGAATACCTGCGTTGGGGTCAAGTTTGTGTGTGTGTGTGTGTTTGTGTGTGTTAATGAGGGTGGGTGACTGCTAAATTAGGCATGCATGTGAGTGTGGGCTGTTCTATATTTAAGCATGAGGGGGTGAGACTGGCAGATAGCGTTAGTGTTTTCAGAGTGACCACCCCCCCTAGAAGAGGAACACACACAGCCAAAATGCAAAAAACACCAGCCCATTGAAACATGTAATGTGATGGAAGCTACAGTAGCAACATATATCGCATCTATATAATATCATCATGCATGTAAAGTAATGCAACAGCAAGTAAAATCACAATGTGCAGTGTAACATTTTAATCTTTTCACTGGATTCTTTCATAACAGCAAGACACATCAAATCAAACCTGCATCCGGTGGCAATGAATCAGTCTATGGCTGTTATTGGTGCAGTCAATGTGCTAGTGTTTTCCTGTCAGCTAAGTGCATTAATTAATGAAGCAGAATGTTGTTTGGGTTACTGTGTGCTCCTGCGTGTGTGTGTGTGTGTGTGTGTGTGTGTGTGTGTGTGTGGCCAAGAAGGTTCTCCAGGCATGCGTTTGTTCAGGTCGGCATTGATAATGCCAACCGATCAATAGCTTCACATTTCTTCTGTTCTTTTCATCTTTGTGGTTCTCCTCCTCCACTAGGTGACAGAATAAATTATCAGGCTTCCTTCGCATGCACAAAAAACTCAGTGTGCACCAAATCTGGTGAATGCTAATGTCATATAGAAATAGGTAAGGCAGCGTCATCTTCTTAACACCCCGTGCTGAGCCAAAACAACCTCCTGGATTGGTGCGGACCGCTGTATTTCTTAAGAGATGAAGAGTGTTTACAGGGGATTACACGTACTGCTGCTGTCAATTAGAGCAGCTAGCTGGTGTGTGTGTGTGTGTGTGTGTGTGTGTGTGTGTGTGTGTGTGTGTGTGTGTGTGTGTGTGTGTGTGTGTGTGGAGGTCACTCACATGGAGCGCTGTTCTACCCTCTGAAACAGACAGAATGTTAATAAGCAGCAAATGCATGTGGTGTTCACTGGAAGCCCAAACAAAGAGAGCAGCGTCAGCAGTTGCAGGATGGCCACGAGCACTACCGCACAATCTGCAGTGCTTTTCATTCCCAATTCATTACAACAAGAATGGCCATGAACTGAGAGTCAATTTTCATGAATTTTAAGAAGCTACCAGTCTCCAATCAGCCACCGTGCGCATACACTCGAAGCCTGGAGATCTGGAGATCTGAGGTGCAGATCGTTTTTATTTTCTCACTTGTAGTGTGCTGGCCAAACGTTGGCGAACTTCCGTCTTCTCTGTGTTGATGCTTGTTTGCGGGGGGACTCGCGTGTAGCTTCTCTGCCTGAAGCGGTGGTGTGTGTGTGCGCGTGGGACGCCCCCGTCTGCCTGGAGAGCGGGACATTCGAACAGATGGGTCTTTCATGTTGAAAGCAGGACACGATCAGTGGCCGTACTGCATCACGGGACTCTTGGGAAGCTCACACGCCGTCAGAGAGCTGCACGGTGTCAGGCCGCCCCACCTCTCCTCCCATCTGGAGCTCTTTGCTCTCTCTCTCTCTCTCTTTCTCTCTCTCTCTCCCCTCCCACTATCCTCTTGTCCTCTTTCCTCTCTCACTCTATCTTCCTGTCTTGCTCCTCTCTCATTCTCTCTCCCTCCATCTCTTCCCTTCTATCTCCATTCACTCGTTCACTCCCTTCTCTTCATAGCTGAAGCCAAGTTTGGTCTGTAAGAGATTTTCAGGACACTCCTGACAGACATTGAGGGTGTGTCTCCTAGCAGCTGGACTGTACTGTCCTAAAAGAAAACTCATGAGGAAGCAGATGTTTATTGAGCAGTGACAGAGCGCTCCAGAACCCCCATAGTATGTCAGGATGTTAAATCATCTCCCAGGTTTAAAGAGACCGAACGTTTCAACTTGGAGACATAGTGAGACAGTGAGGGACAGATTCAGTGAGATGGCTAGAAAGAGACCTCAGGAAATCAAAACATAAAGGAAATGACAAAAATGGATGGTACAGATCAGAGTTCTTAGCCAGTCACACAAAGAGAGTGGTACTGTGTCTGCGCTTGCTTTTCACTTCAGTACTGGCAAGCCCACACACGCATGAAAGCAAACACACACACACACACACACACACACACACACACACACACACACACACACACACACACGCACGCACGCACACAAACCGCAGGTCACCTTCAGCAGGGTGCACAGGCAACAGCTAAGGTGGTCACCGTCAAATGCTTCAGTACTGTTCTGACCTGCTCCTGTTCAAGGGTGCTCACAGGATATCATGGAAAACACAGTCTTGTTCTGTGCTATAAGTGATTAGATACACTTAGATGTGTATATAGATGCGTATATTTACTGAGTGTAATATGTGCACATAATGAGATGAGAAATTCATATGGATTCATGCTCTATTGAAAGTGTCCAATTAATGTTTAAAAAATTTTATGAAGAAAAAAACATTTACTTCAGTGATGAGTTCAAGTAGTTAATTGGCTATGGTTTACCACTTCTCAAACAAATTTTCATCTATCCATGTTGAAATATGAGCATGTTGTTATTGGTTTAAGGTATATGCAATGGTTTACAGGACTCATTCCAATTTGTTTAGGTAGATTTTTCCTCGGGTTCCCACTTCCGCTGGGCTCCTTAAACATGGCTGTCATGCAGAGTTAGAACACGTCGTCTCTAACGTCCCTCAGTTCATTGGTTAGTCCGTGTCATGCTAATGGCTGATGATTGGCCAATGGATGCCACATGATTTGGAGCCAGGAATACAGCATTATGACTAGCCATGCATGATGCTAACCAATAATTATTGATGGATGTTTCTTACAAAATGTCTGTTCTTCCATCCGCACAGCCCCAGGATGTAGCTAGATGCTAAAACACAGTTTAGTGATTAAGGCAGTCACATAAATTAAGATCTACAAATGCACATAATTGTTATATGATTTGATTTGGCTAGTGAGATGCAGCTATTTTCTCTGGCAAAGTACTTGTGATTTATGTCATGAGCAAAAGTTACATGAGAAATTTCAGGCATTATTGCAGGTCATGCATAATATCTCTCAGTATTTTGGCTATACGTGCAATCTTGAGCGGGTAAAATTGAACTGATCCCACCACAGGTTGGCCATAAGACTATTTTCAGCTTTCAATAATGGAATGATAGTGGCATGAGAAATCCCTTAGCCACACACGTGGGAAGCAGAAATCGGCTTCAGGTGGTCTTGAAACTGGAACTGAACATTGGAATATGACTTGGGTGAGAGTGAAGCCCTACCCGGTTTAGTCTACAGAAGAGTTACATCCTGCTCTCTTTAAAAATACAGGACTCTAATGTATCAGGTATCTGAGTGTCGGAAAAGCCCTTTAATTAGAGCTGTTGATCCTGCCTGCGCGGTTGTAATACAAGAGGGAGAAGCTAATCTAAAATCGATGCAATTGTGCTGAGACACCTCATATGGTCACTGTTCCATTGAGCAGTCGGATACACTGTGTACAACCTCCTCCCAACTACACTCAGAATTTCCATCATTATCCGGCGCTCCCTGTGGGCCTAATTGCCACTTCAGTTTGCGGAGTGAGCATCTTCCCAGAATTCCACAACACAGCTCCTCCAGCCATCGCTCCACACCTCAGGGAAACCTCCGCCCGAACACCTGAAACCTTTACAGGACTGGCGGACAGAAACTTCATGGGCAAACTATAACTGCAGTAAGGGAGAAGGAAAAGACGGTGGACATTGTTTTCCATGTTATATGGCAACCTTTGTAGAGAAAGACTAAATCAGAGAACTCTCTACCCAATTTTATGCCCTGAGATGCAGCTAAACCCCTAAAATATTCCTTATTTATTTGTTTGTTTATTATCTTGACTCGGCAGAATTAGACTTGCCCGCAGAAGAATTAGATGTTCTGGCTTATTAGACTATGGATAAGCAGATGAGCTAGATAACAGGTGAAGATGGAGTGTTTGTAGGGTAAGACTCCCATCTTTGCAGGTGCAGCACATTGTGTGGGTGAGACAAGGCAGGGAGGGGGGACAAGGGGCAGGGAGACTGGGGGTGGGGGGGGCTAATTACTTGTCAACAAGTTTTGCAGAGGGCCATTGGCACTTTTGTTTACCTGTCTCAGGGGTGCCCAGCTCGAGTCCTGCAGGGCCAAAGTCCAGCAGAGGGCAGCGATTTCTAGCTCTTACACACCTAGCTGCCAGACCTGGTAATTAACAGATGAGTTGCGTCAGGTGTGTCTGAGCAGGTAACAGGCCAAACTGTGTAAGGCTGCAAGTTAGAATAACAAACGCAGCAACAAAGTTAAGAAAGTACATAGCTGAAGGTAAACAATGACTTTCTGCATGTTCTCTAATGTTTATTATGAAACAGATGGATGTTCTGATGATGGTGGAGGTTTGAGGGGATTGGCATGCCTTCCATTAAGCCTGTAGCTGCCTAGGGGTATGTGGTGCCCCTTTATACGCTGCCTGGCTGTAGGGTAGTTGTTACTGCCTGGAATAAATAGTAATTTCCATAGACACCCAAAACCATGAGAAATTTAACTTGGTTACATCTGTCAACCTTCATCAGTATTCTTACAGGAGGCTTAAGGTGCTGTCTCTTACGCATCAGAGTAAGAGCAGCTCTAAGATCATCTCCTGTCTCTTTTTTGCATTGTGTTTATTAGGATATCAAAGTCCAAATCTGATCCTGCCTCAGCACTATTAGAACACCAATATGATTTGTAGATTGACATTCATACAAAGTTAGATTTAGAATTCAAACAGCTACACTATTCAGTTCCACCCCAGTGTTCTCTGCAATTTTGGAATATTATTAGCATGTAATGGTGGCTTCAGGAGACTCCTCTCTTCCACGCATCTGTGCAGGTGGCCAACCTACTGCGCCTCTTCCAGATCCCTCAGATCAGCTACGCGTCCACGAGTGCCAAGCTGAGCGACAAATCTCGCTACGACTACTTCGCCCGGACGGTGCCGCCGGACTTCTACCAGGCCAAGGCCATGGCGGAGATCCTGCGCTTCTTCAACTGGACGTACGTGTCCACGGTGGCCTCCGAGGGCGACTACGGCGAGACGGGCATCGACGCCTTCCAGCAGGAGGCGCGGGTGCGGCACATCTGCATAGCCACATCGGTGAAGGTCAGCCGCTCCATGAACCGGCTCAACTACGACACCGTGATCCGCTCCCTGCAGCAGAAGGCCAACGCCAAGGTGGTGATCCTGTTCACCCGCAGCGAGGACGCCAGGGAGCTGCTGGTGGCGGCCGCCCGCATGAACGTCTCCTTCATCTGGGTGGCAAGCGACGGCTGGGGCGCGCAGGAGAGCGTGGTGCACGGCAGCGAGAAGGCCGCCAACGGGGCCTTCACCATCGAGCTCTCGTCCTACCCCATCCGTGAGTTCGAGGACTACTTCACCAAGCTCACGCCAGAGCTCAACACCCGGAACCCTTGGTTCAGGGAATTCTGGGAGCACCGGTTCGGGTGTAGGCTGCAAGAACCCGGATGCGCCAGGCACAGCCTACGGGATGGGTCGTTCACGCAGGAGTCCAAGATCATGTTCGTGGTGAACGCCGTCTATGCCATAGCCTACGCCCTCCACAACATGCGGCAGGTGGTGTGTACGAACACCACCCGTGTCTGCGACGCAATGAAACCAGGCAACGGCAAGAGGTTCTACCGCGAGTTCATCCTCAAGACAAAGTTTGACGGTGAGCACCTTCATTAATAGAACATTTACAGCAGCGGCGTTTACTAAGTAGCGTGAGATCATTTGCATATTAGTAATGAGCACTATGAGGTCTTCCTTAGAATTTGTGTGTGATTCCCTTTTCAAACTCAGCAAGGTGGTTTCTTTCCGTCATCACTTAGATCAATGGCTATTCTCTTAGATGGATCTAGGTGGATCCAAAGATACTATTCAATAAAAAACACATTAATTGGCAGGTTATCAGATGGTTCCTATGAGCTCAGTGGGATGCAGACTGTCAAGACAGAGCAACTTGTTCCAAATAATGAACAGCTATCATGAAGGGTAGTCTTGAGTCAACTAGAGCATGTAAGGAAAAATTCTGATTCATCTGAGATTAGCTTTTCAAATGTTTGGAGTTTTCATCATTAAAAGCACCACTTCTGAGACAGAAGACTGTTTATGTTGTTTCATCCCTGTAAAATCACCGGAGCCAGAAAATTCTCATTAGTCCATTCCCCAGCTGTTTCTGATTTTGAAGCTGTTTGACGTGGCTTAGAAGCTCCCAGTTACCTTCGGTAACCACTAATAAAGCACGGTGGGTTAACAACTCTAGTTCAGAAACACACAACCAGCAATTTTCAAATGATATGCTTACGGCAGACAAATAAATGTGCAAGTGCTAATGATGAAACAGTATACAGTAAGCAAGCCTTTTTAACCACATTTTATTGGTCAACTTGGTTGTTATATAAATAAATCTCTGCTGTCCTGACCAGCTCCGTTTAGGCCTGCTGACACGGAGAACATCGTGAGGTTCACCACTCTGGGTGACAGCCTGGGTCGTTACAACATCTTCCACTTCCACCAGGAGAACGGCAGGTACGTCTACAGGAAGGTGGGCTACTGGGCACAGAGTCTGGTCCTCAACACCAGCCTGCTTCCCTGGTCCAGGGGCTTGGTGCCCACTTCCCAGTGCAGTGACCCCTGCCAACCCAACGAGGCCAAGAGCATGCAGCCCGGAGACGTGTGCTGCTGGATCTGTATCCCCTGCCAGCCCCACCAGTACCTTCAGGACGAGTTCACCTGCGTGGATTGCGGCTTTGGGGAGTGGCCTTTGGCCAACCTGACGGGCTGCTACGAGCTGCCGGAAGAGTACATCCGCTGGTGGGACGTGTGGGCCATCGGGCCCGTGACCATAGCCTGCCTGGGGATGCTGTGCACCCTTGGGGTGGCGGGGGTTTTCCTGCGGCACAACGACACCCCGGTGGTGAAGGCCAGCGGCCGTGAGCTGTGTTACATCCTCCTGCTAGGAATCCTCCTGTGCTACGCCATGACCTTCATCTACATCGCCAAGCCGTCGGTGGCCGTGTGCGCACTGAGGCGCCTCGGCTTGGGAACGTCGTTCGCTGTCTGCTACTCCGCCCTCCTCACCAAGACCAACCGGATCGCGCGGATATTTGGGGGCGTGCGCGACGGAGCCAAGCGGCCACGCTTCATCAGCCCCGGCTCCCAGGTGGCCATCTGCTGCGTACTGATCTCCGCCCAACTGCTGGTGGCACTGGTGTGGCTCCTGGTGGAGGTGCCGGGCGTGCGGAAGGAGGTGGGGCCCTTCCGGCGTAATGTGGTGACGCTGAAGTGTAACAGCCCGGACTCCAGCATGCTGGTGTCTCTCACCTACAACTGCGTCCTGATCGTCCTGTGTACCTTCTACGCCTTCAAGACCAGGAAGTGCCCCGAAAACTTCAACGAGGCCAAGTTCATCGGCTTCACCATGTACACCACCTGCATCATCTGGCTGGCCTTTCAGCCCATATTCTACGTTACCGCTAGCGATTACAGGGTAAGTGGAAGCCACGCCCCTTGCATATTACACAGACCACAAATTGCAACATCATAACACACATGAAAAGATGTATGGAAGGGTCTTAGTGTGACCACAACTGTTTTCGTAATGAGTTAAGTTTGTTCTTCATTCAGGCTTTCCCATAAAATGACAAATGAATGGTAGTATGAACTAACAGCAAAAAAATTAACATTTTCAATTTAATTCAAAGTGCTAATTCATGTTAATTAATGCTTTGCTATTTTAATGCTGCATAGATGCTTCCTCGTAACTACCCCACAGTACCTACCCTTACAAAAACTGCAGATTATTGTACATAAAGAAACTGCAGATGGTTTTCCCCAGTTGTCTCTGGTGGGTTAATATGATTAATCCAGCAAACTACCGCAAAAACGCACACCTCAGAGCCATAAGCTTCTTGTAACAAATGTTACGATTCCCTCCGGGAGGTTGTGGGTGGCCTGTCGTAGTTTATCAACGGAATCGTTGTGCTACGAGGCGCGAGATGTCAGAACTCAGAGATGTCAGTAATCTACACGGTAAAACCAGACAAGGAGAAAGCCCCAGGGCTGTGTGCCGTCATGCCCGGACTGCCACAGCAAACAGCTGTCAGAAATGATCACGAAAGAACTACGCATGTATGTATAAAGAAATGTATTCCTACATCTCTTCATGGTGGAAAGAATACCAAGACACAATCACGTTGTATCCTGTACTTCCAGGTGAAGTGAAGAGTGGTGTGGCCACAGGGGCGTGGCCAGAAATTCATTTCTGGGAGCAAATGCCAAATAAAATCAGTGTAAATGTAAAATGACAAGTGTAATAACTATGAGCAGGCAGGTTAGCAGCGATCAACCAATTTTTGCCAGAACTGAACTGAAGAAGTTGCTGATTTTGTTTAAATTTTCTGATTTTACATCTAAGATATGTGATCGATTGATAATTGAGTTGCTTGCTATAACTTTTGATTAGAAAAGGGAAAAATATGTGGTACTTGTAGATTGGTTAATCATGTTACTCATTATAGCAGCTGTTGAGACAAAACAATATAATTAAAGGGTGTTCTCATTTACGTCTGGGGCTCTGACCTTTTATCAGTGTCACTGGAGTGTAGCTACTGGGCAAAACAATTTATTTTACATGTACAGTGTCAGATTATGAGCATTCTGTAAACAACCCATTATTAATATTTGGTCCTGCCCCCACCCCTACTACCTGTAGTGCAGCGTCACTTAGTTATTGAACTACATCACCCATAATGCAAATGGAACTACTAATGAATGACAGTAGCTAGGGGCGATTGAACATTATTGCAAGATTGATACCGGCAGCGATTGGCCTTCATGTTTACACACGTTAAAGCTCACTCAGTTTTCTTTTGTCCGGCTTTAAAAGACGTGCTACTAAAGATCCCAGAGGACGCTCTCACAGGACGCTGTCCCAGCCTGGCATCTGCTGAGTTTTCTCTACGGGAACTGCGGAACTGTAGTGTTCAAAAGACAAATAATAATAATAATAATGAAACACTCCATTGGTTTGGAACTAAATTAAATTGACATTTGACTTGAGGCTCTTGAGGGAAGAAGAATAAAATGTAAAAATGAAAGATTATTGATAATCTGGAGTGAAATAAATCCTTTATTATTATTGTTGTTATTAATAATAACAATAAAACTTCACAAATAAAATGAGCAAGTGGTACTATTTAAAAGCCTTTACAGAAATCCTGTACAGAGTTGATAACAAGTCAAGTGGGACATTGGCCTGAGACCAGTGAGGGAATCACAACCACTGAGACACTACATACACTTCACTACATGTTCTGCTGGCCAGTGTTTCTTATGAAAGTTCAGGTGTCTGGTACCAACATTGTAGATGTCCACAGTGTATCTTCTGCCTTCAAGCCAGAAACCAAAGAGAACCACAATAGTTGCTGATGAACTCAACAGAGACATTCTGATAAAAATAGAAGACCCGAACAAACCAATAGCAAAATTCAATAGAATTTATAACATGCTGCTTTAAGACTGTGCTGTGTGAGTCTTTGGTTGCAGGTCAGATGGATGAATGTGTCATGAGTCTCGTCTCCCTGCTGCAGGTGCAGACCACCACCATGTGCATCTCTGTGAGTCTGAGTGGCTCTGTGGTGCTGGGCTGCCTTTTCGCTCCCAAGCTGCACATCATCCTGTTCCAGCCGCAGAAGAACGTGACCACGCTGCGCTCCAAGGAGAACCGCTTCTCCACAGCCATCACCGCTCCCAGCTCCACACACTCACAGGGTAGCTAAGCTCTTTTCCAGGACACTCGCTGCATCCGTAAAGTGAAGAATGACTGTAAGGAGGCACACACACACGCATCACACACACATGCATATCAGGCTTATGGCTACAATATGAAATTCCTAAGATAATAAACAGCTAACGTACACATGAGATGCTCTGTAGGATACAAGCAGTTCATTTGTCTAAAATTAGTGAATTGTCACACTCATGATCAAAATCATTACCTTGAGTTTTAGTCAGCGTATCACAGTAGTCATCGGTCAATCGAATCGAACAACATTTACAATCAGTGACCAGAAAAATAGAAATGAGCTTTGCATGTGAACAGGTCGCAAATAATAATCTTAAAGTGTGGTCCATTTCTGGTTCTGGCGGGCACAGTCGAAGCATTAGCTAGACCAAAGCACCCATACCAACAACCCCCCCCCCCCCAACCCCCCACCACTGCCCCCAGTAAAACAAGCGATGGATCCTAACAACAGTCACCACTGCAGACGCTGGCTGTGTGGAAGGCAGTTCCTTAGGGATGAAGCCGAGTGGGTTCTAACAGTAAATTGCTGGTCTGTAATATGACAGCTAACATCACAATACAGTTGTGGGATACAATGATGAATTCAGTCGCATGCAGTGCAGCACAACTGTGTCTATAAGGAGTATATCAGCAGATGTACAAGTAAAGTGTCCTGTCCAGTCTAAACATACCACTCACTCTGGACAAGAGCATCTGACAAAAGCAGTAAGTGTAAAATATAAATTGTCACTCATGATATGGAGGAAGGATTTGTAGTCTAATGGATTCTGGTTCCAACTGCACCATTTTGTACATCCTGAATGGTAGATGCAGGATGTGATGTAACATGAAATCATCAGACCATAATACTAACATACCTGTAATCGGCATGTTGAGAAAGAACTGGCGTTCTGAGAAAGGCACCGTATAACTTCACTCATTCATACTTGCATCTGCATCCATCGATGGAGGAAGTGGAACAGTTTTGGGCATATTCAGATGCCTAACTTGGATCCATTAACACCTTTAGGGTTCACTTCAACTGTGCACCCATAGAAAGGAACATCCACTCACCAGCCCTGGCTAGCAGCATGAAGCACTGATGTTTGCATGGTAAGGGGGGACATCAGGATGCTATGGAACTCAAACTGAACCCCAGCAACCTGTGATGCAAATCTGTGATTGGTGCGAAGATACTGAGAAGGGGGTATGTATTTTTCTGGTCAGTGAATGTAGATGTTATGGAGATCAAGACTGTTTCACTGAGATTAGCGCATCACATCATAGTCACCAAAACATGTTCTGATTTGCTGAACCCCAGTCATTTTCCCCTTTCCCCTTAATACATCTAACCACCAAATAATTTTTCTTTCACAGCCACAACCGTTCCCACCGTGTGTAACGGGCGAGAAGTTGTGGACTCTACGACATCGTCATTGTGAAGGAGATCCATGCACATGCAACATCAACGACGTCATGGATAAATCCGTCAACACCTCTGCCATCAAGGGTGCTTTCGTCATCCATTTCAGACAATTAAGTTCAAAGTCCTAAATTATAAAAAATGAATGCTTGTAAATAAAAACAAACTATGGAAACCATCTGCTAGCGTGAGTAGATTAGTCACTTGACACTACATTTTGATACCTGAATGTTTCCCGTTTGGTACCATACGGTGTCCTTCCTTGCAGAGCGGGTGTGGGAACCTCCGCTCTTATTAGGGCGCCAGGGTTTTAAAATCCGATGTTTTTTCCTGCTCTAAAGCCCAGCAGAACTTATAAAACATTTTATGACAGAATAGTGGGCTAGATAAAGGAGGACACTGAAATGAGCCACAGGCTATTAGGCAGGCGGACGGAGTGAGCAGTGTTAACAGTAGACATTCAACTTTTATCTTAATCTGCATTTCATTTAATGGACTTTTGGCCCTGTGGAGCGGTCCGTCAATGACAGGAGCACGTTTATCAGGTAATGCCAATTTACGGTCTCCGGATTCCTCTATTCTTCTGCAGTGCTTGATAGTAGGAGTGTGTAGAGATGTATATCCCCTTTAGATCCAGCATGTACGGCCCTGATCAGGGAGTATTTTCAGTGTGAAAATGGTGTGAAAATGGTGTTTTTGTTGTAACACGTGAGCACTGAGACAGATATCTTAAACGTGCAATAATATTAACGTAAGTAAATAAGCTACTTTTCAGGGGCCATGTTTACTTGGTCAAGTCAATTTTATATTTTGATATGAAAGGGTGTCGGTCAAATTACACTGTATCAGAATCAACCATCAACTTCTACACAGTTGGTCTACACACGTTGGAGACCATTACATGGAGACCATTACAGACACTGAAGCTTTCTGGAGCCCTCAAACAATTGGCAGTGGTGACAGCACTCAAGTATTACCCGCTTTACTTCTGTAGTTCATGTCGTAAATGTCTTTGGGAATCCTTGTTGTTTTTGAAGTTTTGGTGATGAAATGTTTTCTTTCAATGCACTAGCTTAGTGGCGATGCAAGAATAAACTATATTCAGTATTTCTTTTTGACTTGAAAACTAAATCTTAGCGTGTCCGGTTTGAAGAAAGTAGCCAACAGAAATGTGTTTCTAATGTGAACTTTGGTGAATCAGTCAATGCTCTTCCTGTAATATATGTAAATAAACTTTTTTTTTATGACTTTGTCAGTTATGACACAGTTAAGAAGAATTGGGAGCCTCGTACAGAACTGCTGTACTGACTACTTAACTCCACTGATACTGACTCAGCTCCACTGCAATCTGTGCATTCACAGCTGGAACAAAAAGCCACAACTATAGCAAAGGAAGGTCGCTGATGAGGACACTACTTACATCAGCCCAGCAGGCAAAGAACTCACAACACAATCTGAAATGTCATCTTATATTTCTGTAAATGACAATGTATTGTCACATAATGGAGTAAAAAAAAAAAAAAGAAAAAAATGATAAATCATCAAAAACAACCCAAACAGCTCTTCAGAGTGTGTGTGTGTGTTGCTGCTGCGCCTCGGCCTCCTTGCTCTGTCTTTTGAGAGGAATGATGTAGAGTCCGTTCTTGGCGTCCTTTATCCTGCACCAGCGGCCCAGTCTAGCACACACCAAACACAGTGGCACGTTAGTGACCCACGCCAGCACCAACAGACATGAGTGGGGCTCCCCACAGGCACTGGTTAGGCTCTCAGATACACTGTACTCACATATGTAGTGAGTGCAAAGTTTTAATACTTGTTATTGCAATAGGCCAGCACTGCCTGAGAGGAAAGGAACTTGACAGAACTTGCACAGTGCACAAGCACCGCCATGTGGTAGGTTTGAGTCATTACATCCAAAGGAAAGAAATATAGTACACGCCTCAGCTATGATGAACTAGCATTAGGCATCATTGTAGTAAAACATTGACTAAGACACTAAGTTTTAAATATACCAAAGTTTCACTTCATAATGTGTTCATAAATGTAGGACGTTTACCTGTGTTCCTGCCCAACGCCAGCCACTAAGAACTTGCCTGAAGTCGAGAATTTCAAACTATTCACAAAACCAGGCTGAAAGAAAGAAGAATCGATGGAGAACATTTAGATGGAATATAAAACTGACTGACTGTTGGCTTCTAGTTACTAAACGGTCTTCAATCTAACCGCCTAAACCAAAGCCTCAATGAACAAACAATACATGGTTGTGTGCGTGCGCGTTTGGCTTGTGTTTTTTGTTTGGTGTTTTTGTGTATGTTTGTTTGGTGTGTTTTTTGTTAGTTTTTGTTTGGAGGATGCACAACCCTTTAACCCAGAGTCCCCGGCAAACAAGGCTCCTCTCCTGCCTTGTAAAGCTACGCTACACCATCCCCAGCCTAGCAGCCCAGTCTCACACTTATCCCACATCTCCAAGAGCTTCTGAACACTAGCGATAGGTCCACTAGATTAGGGGCTGAAACCAAACTGGGGAGGATATAGAATCTCCGAGAGGGCCGTCCACCTCCACAGTGTCCACAGCATAAAGGTTAGAGTAATATTAATCAGCTCCGCACGGAGATCTGAACACGCCCTCACCACGGGGACGCTGAAGAGCGGCTCCAGACCCCGGAAGCCACGCCCACACTTCCACAACTGCACCGCGGCATTATGGGAGCCTGCGGAAAGAGGAGAAGAGCGCAACGTTGTCATGGAAATGCGTACTCTCTCATAATGCGATGTTGTCATGGAAATGGGCACGCACTCATATGGAAACAGGGTGAAAGGGAAGCGGCTTGTAGAACAAACAGAGGAGCCTGGAGCAATGTACAGGGTACAGCACTGACCACAGTCCTGCTGCACTGGACAGTGTGTGTGTGGGGGGGGGAGGGAGGGGGGGAGAGAGAGAGAGAGAAAATACATGTGCGTGGGTGAGTAACTACGTATATATTAGTTACTCAAGGCATGCATATGCCGAAATATGTAAAATAAGAGTGTTTCGGTGCACATCTAGTGGTGTGTGTGTGTGTGTGTGTATACGTACCTGAGGCCAGGGTGTCAGAGGTGTGTGTGTACCTGAGGCCAGGGTGTCAGAGGTGTGTGTGTGTGTGTGTACCTGAGGCCAGGGTGTCAGAGGTGTGTGTGTGTGTGTGTGTGTGTACCTGAGGCCAGGGTGTCAGAGGTGTGTGTGTACCTGAGGCCAGGGTGTCAGAGGTGTGTGTGTGTGTGTGTGTACCTGAGGCCAGGGTGTCAGAGGTGTGTGTGTGTGTACCTGAGGCCAGGGTGTCAGAGGTGTGTGTGTGTGTGTACCTGAGGCCAGGGTGTCAGAGGTGTGTGTGTGTGTGTGTGTGTGTGTGTGTGTGTGTGTGTGTGTGTGTGTGTGTGTGTGTGTGTGTGTGTGTGTACCTGAGGCCAGGGTGTCAGAGTTGTGCAGTGCTGCCACTGAGGACACCCAGCAAGGCTCCTCCAGCCCCGTGTTGCCATGGAGACCGTGTGCCCGCTTCACAATGCTCACTGGTTTCTTCTTGCCCACAGACCAAACGCACAAGGAACTGGACACACACACACTCTCTTTAGGAGCTATACATACATACAGAGAAAACTAGACAGACACAAACACTCAAGGAAACACACACACACACGGAACTACACACATTCATGTGCTACCTTGTAAAAAATGTACAGCAAAGTACCATGTCAACAGCGATAGTTGTACTGAAGATGGTCATGTGATTTTTTTATTGCAACCAGTCAAGAAATCACATTCAAAGTGCTCAAAGAACACTTACCCATCATCACCACCTGACACCATGTGTTCTTCATTTATTAGCTGAACACAGTCAATGGAGCTTCTTCATAGACATGGAGAGAGCGAGAGAGCGCAAGAGAAAGAGAGCAGGAGAGAGGTGTGTTCTATAAGACACATTGTAGTTTAAGTGAACATAAAAGCATACATTTCTACACGTAGATCAGAGGCGGTTGGGCAGAAGTCATTGGTGCTGCTGGTCAATGTTGCCATCAGGACACTCACTCGTGTCCGTGGAAGACCAGCTGCGTCTCCTCTGCGATCTTCCAGATGCGGAGAGTGCGGTCTCTCCCGCCCGCAGTCACGCAGCGTTCCCGCCCGAGGCAGTCCAAAGCCGTGATCACGTCCTGGTGACCGAATCTACAGGCAAAACAGAAACAATACGTGAGCGTGCACACGCAATACCCACAAACAACCCAAACAGAACCAATCCCTCCCGTTTACGCTTCCAGGAGGAGGAGCCGTCCAGAATGACCTCACAGGCCACTCAACGCGTTAAAGGTCCGCGCCGGCACTCACAGAGTCTCCACGTAGGCGTTCTCGTCCACGTTCCACACCTTCACAGAGCGATCATGGGAGGCACTGTACAAGTCGTGTGTCCCTCTTCGGAAGGCCAGTCCCTGCCACAGAAGCAACTTGAGGTCTGACATCCGCTCACGGAATCACACAGCTGTTTTAGGATTTTAAATTCAGTTTCTTTGTGAAATTCGGTTATGTTTGTATAATTCACTTGTAAATCTTAATTTTTATTTTTAGAAAACCAAAACAAAACATGGTTCAGTTTCACTTTTGGATTTGGTGGTTACATCACAATATCCAGACATGTAGCTACATTTCCCAGTACCCACACACGCAGCGGCATTTAAGATGCGATGCAGCACCTTCTCAGTTTTCGGCATTATAATGTACGCTTGAGCACATAAAACTGAACTGCGCCTTCCAGCCGTTGCACAAAGAAGCGGCCCAGACGCAGAGTGAGGACCGCTGTAGCTTGAACACGGCCAGACGGCTGGAGCAGGGAGGGCTCACCGATACAGCGTCCTTGTGACCTGTGAACTTGTACAGGTGTTTGCACGTGGCTGCTTCCCAAACCATGATCAGCTTGTTCATGTCACCTGTGGACTGGTAAGGAGAGAAGTCGTTTTCATCCAACGTCACTTACGTATCTGCAACTGATCTGAAAATGTAACGTAGATGCCTGGTGTCTTGTTTTAGTCTGCACACCCACCTTCCCACTTATCTAGTGTTAATGGAAGCTCAGATTCTGCAGACCCCAAATGGTCCCGTTTGCACGTTTAAACGAGACCTTTAACAGCAGTCAGCACACCCCCGTCCTGACATGAACCCTTCCCACAACTAATGCAGACCAGTTTTGCAAATTTTGTACAACAGCAATCAATTGAAACAATTTAGACCATTTAAATTCGAGCTTACAGGACAACTAAATGTGAAAATGGTTGAAAAAGGTGTGTATTCCTTTTCTGCCCATTGCATTACATTCTTTAATACAGTCTAACTGAACATCAGTGGATCTGCCTTAGAAACATCTAAACAGTCATTCAGCTCAGCGTCCCGTTTCTTCCTAAAGTTCTTGCTCACCAGGTACTTGCCGTCTGACGAGATGGCCATGCACAGAACGTGCGCCGTGTGGCCGACGTGACGCTCCTCCGTCCCCTTCCTGCCTCCGCTGATCTTATGCACCTTCTTTCCGCTCTCCACATCCCCTAAAGCACACACACGGACACCACACACACACAGCGAGTCACACATGGATAGCCAGTCAGAGAGACAGATGCACAGGTGTCGGCACAGCCGACCAGACAGACAGCACACAAGCAGACAGACAGCTCTCAGCCTTCTCTTCCAGTAACAATGTAATACATACACCATTGCCAAATATATGTCTTTACATACTCAACCAACCCTCAGATCACTGAAATAGGGAGATGTAAAAAATGTGTAAAAAATGTGTGTACGATGTGTAAAAAACAGTTACCAGTCATATTTGTAATACTTACATTTGATGATGGAACAGTCTTTGGATGCCGAGAAGATGTGCTTCTCATCCGGAGTGATGACCAGACATGTGACGGACAGCTTGTGTCCCCTTAGCAACCGGATTTCAATAGGGTCTGGCGCTATGAACTGGACATCGGAGGAACAAAGAGACGCATCAGGACGTCAGGACGCAGACATTCAGCAGACAGTAAAGTTGTTGGGGAAACTAAACCTTTTTACTCACCTCACTGCCGATCTGCCTCTGCAACTTGCCTTTCTGCTCCAGCTGTTGAAAGGATGTGGGAAACAGTTACAGCTTTCATGGCAGAGCTAGGTGTTGGCAACACCAAGCACAGGGGTTCAAATCCCAGGAAGCATGTGAGCACACGTACGTAAGCAGATGTGCACTTGTTATACAGCGCAAACGTGAAATATGTACAGATCAAAAAATACAACTCCAGCACAAACACAGGTTAAGTCACCATACCACATCCTCCCGCAGTCGTCCTGCTACCAGGTCTGACTCGAAATCCTCCTCCTCCGCTTTCTTCTCCTCTGCAGCCCAAACAACACCTCTTAATTCAGGCAATACACAGCTTCGTCTGTGCTCCAAATGTTTTATTAATTTGCTTTTTGTCCATTAAGGATTTACATTTTCCGTCACACAGAATCAGCACTGGTGTACAGTCTCAGGCCAAAATAAACCTGGGCCAAAATCCCACTCGCCTTCTTCTCTCAGCTGTTCCAAGTAAAGTTTAGCCAATCTTAGCTTCTTCTCCTGAGGGGTTTCTTCTATCTCCTCCTCCACTTCGTTCTCTTTCCTTTTTCTACTCGGCGCCCCATCGCTGCTCAAAATAAGAGGTACGAGTCAGACATCCAATTGTACCCGCCGTCAATGTACAGTGAAATATGGAGTGAAATGTACTTACTTTTCGTTTTCTGATTCGCTAGATATCTCCTCGTTCAGTCGTCTGTTGAGTTTTTTTGGACGTGCTTTTGCACTGTCGTTATCAGCCTGAAAATACAACAGACCTTAACGAGTCAACCACCAATATCACCAATGTCCATTCACACTGACTAGCTAATGTAATGCGCTTGCCCTAACCCTTACAATTAACCGGCATAACCTTTACTTTGACTAAACATGGCAGGTTAACTATAACAACATTGCAGGTTAACTAGAATATTGTAAAGGAGATTTAGTATTCAATACTGAAACATCTTTCAGACAAGGCTACAACATAGCAATAGATATATGCAGGTTGCTAGATTAGCTAGCTAAAGCTAACTTTAGTCTAACTCAACCTACCTTTGGTTTTGAACGAGACAGCTTGTCACCTTTACTCAGAACCGCTGAGGCTTGCTTTTTCTTTATAAAGAAAGACATGATGAAGTGTAAACTATATTTTATCCTGTCCACTCGAATCTTTTAAATTAAACATTCATATTGGTTTCGTGTAACTATCACTAACTAACCCACATGGTTAATTTCCACATGTAACCTTCTTCGGTTCTTCATTTCAGAATGTCGTTTCAGTACTCTAACTCACTACTGCCACCTGTCGAAATGGAAAGAGTGCGAACGAGAACTACTGGTGAGATACGAGTCATTTCTACACTCCGTCTTTCTACACACACCAACATAACCGAAGTCAGTACCAACCAGCCTGGCTTTCAAATCTCTAAAAAACAAAGAGCATATCTAAAGAGAGGATCAAAACAGACAATGTGTGCCTGTCACAGCTATTCACTGTGACCGGCTTTGTGTGTGTGTGTGTGTGTGTGTGTGTGTGTGTGTGTGTGTGTGTGCGCGCGCGCGCGTGCTTGTGTGGGTGGATGAATGGGTGGGTGTGAGTGGGTGGTGGTGGAGGAGAGGGGGGGAGTGTGTGGGGGTGTAGAGCGTGCATCTTCTGTTATTCTCACTTTCACATGAATATGTGATTGACTGTTGCTACTGGTTACTTATCCCCGACACGCACACCACATAAACCCTAGCCAGCTGTTCTCTCTCTCTCTCTCTCTCTCTCTCTCTCTCTCTCTCTCTCTCTCTCTCTCTCTCTCTCTCTCTCTCTCTCTCTCTCTCCCTCTCTCTCTCTCTCTCCCTCTCTCTCTCTCTCACTCACACACACACACACACACACACACACACACACACACACACACACACACACACACACACACATAGACCCACACCATTCTTCTAGAAACAGAAGAGCATCACTACTTTCACCTGCCTGCCGCCCCAAAGCCCACCTGGTCTGAGCTTAGAAAGGCGACGCCGCGGTGTGCGAGTGCGCTAATGCCGCTCTGCCTTCTAACTCCGACCAGAAACCTCTTCCAGCAACAGGATAGATCTGGATAAAACAAGCGCACATCTGGTTCTAAGCTCGTTTTCAAAAGGAAATGTGGGACCTTTGGTCATAGGCTCCCTGAGATCCAGGTGAGATTTATGAACTTGTTCGTTTTTGTTCAGGTTTATTTAAACGCAATTCATTTTCCAAACAGCATACAAACAATTTCTCATATTAATAGACAAATAGTTTTGTCATATCCAAAAAGCAGAGTTTTTTTAATAATAAAAACAAGATGTTGTTGAAGAGATTAATTGTACAGGTCTGGCTGTAAACGTTGTAAGTGGCTCTTTAAAAAAAAATAGCGGAGACTATCAATATTACAGTTAACCATGGCCGCGAGAAATAAGACAATTTCAAGTGCACAAAACTGCGCTATTACGCATCGAGGAAAGGCTCGAGCCAAAGTAAACACTAAATATGTCACTGCGAGCGTGTTTCCCGTCCCATGCAGGCGGATGGTGCTTGACACACCGGCGCACCTGCGTTTGTGCGACACTAATGGATGTTAATGAAACCAGGCTCCGGGTTCGGCGTAGCCCTTAATGATGATGAAGAGTAAACATTGCTGCCTTAGCACACAACCACTCTTCCTCACTGCTCGTGCTTGTAAAAGACTCGTTGTAGATCTCCAGGTCTGAAAAGAAAAACTAGTGACCAGATTCTCGGGCATGTCACAGGTTAAGATTTTGCTAACGAGTCGTGTGTGTGTGTGTGTGTGTGTGTGTGTGTGTGTGTGTGTGTGTGTGTGTGTGTGTGTGTGTGCGCGCGCGCGCGCGAAGGGTTTCAATAGATAGTAGTAGTAATAGTAGTAGAATTTCATAAAGCTTTAACATACGTGTCTAGTTTTCTAGTCTTCAGAGAGGTAAGCTGGTTTCATTCTCTACAAGTTCTTTGCAGTTTGATCTGAACACTTTCAATTTAACACTGTTAGCATTGTTAATATTACTTTCAGTTCACTCAACATTTCAAAGTTGCCAGTTTTCAAATAGGATTTGAGTTTCTTACCCCACCTCCAAAAACGTCTAATAAACATAAAATATTATATATAGCCTACATACCTAATAATTCTGTCACTTCATGAAGGCACTCACTTTATGAGTAGATAAAACATTTTTTTTCTAGTTTTTCTAGAAAGATTTTTTCTTTGCACTTTAGTGTTATTATGTGTCATATTTTTATTCTAAATCAGGAAAGCCTTATGTAACGGTCATAAACTGCTTCTTTTACAAATTTATCTTATTAATTATACTAACATGTCAACCTCGGTCAAACAAAGCAAATTACTATGGACTAATAAAAACATGACACAGTCTAAGTACTACTGAATATATAACTGTACCATTCTGGGAAACGGAAGGTACAGAATGTATGTATATTGTATGGGTGGGTTGTGTGTGTGTGTGTGTGTGTGTGTGTGCATGTTATTGTGTTTATTTATTGTTTTATACTTTGTCACTGCCCTTATGCCACGGGTCAGATGAGGGACATGTTCTGAGATAAACCTCTGGCTTCTCATCATCACTGTCCATATCCCTAGCAGCTCAACCTGAAACAGGTTTCAGCAGGATTTTTGTATGCCATCAAGCACAGTGATGATGTGACATTCCCCTTTTCTAATTACATATACATAAATATTTAGATAATAATAAGTAATAAAAAGGGGATCTATGAAGGTGAACTCGAAGCTTAATCATAATCAAAATTAAAAATGTATTTCTACATTTCCACACATTTTTCTCAGCAATTATCTTTTTTTTTTTCTTCTATCACTATGTGCGTATACCCTGGACTGGCTTTGGTGGATAGGAGAATAACATTTATACAGTATAAAATAATAAATAAAGTTTAGATTTAAAAAGCTTTATATATAATTATTATATAAATATAATTATAAAAACTGTAAATATAAATATTATATAATGTTCAATGTTGACTTAGGTTCATTTTATTTTATTCTGTTCTTAGTTTGAATGGAGGATTTTGTGTGTGTGTATGTTCTGCATTATAAGTTGCTGGTGTGTGAGATTTGAGGATTGTGTGTCGGTGTGTGGGTGGTTTTTATACATGTGTGAACGTGTGTGTGTGTGACTGTGTGTGTGTTTGTGTAGGAGTGTGTTGTGGTAAGGTGTGGGTGATGGTGACCTCACTTTAATGCTAATGCTGCTCAGAGTAGAAAAGCCTCCTGCAGCTGCAGAAAAACAAGCAGGCTCATTATACTCATCATCAAAAGGAGAGGGGGGGGCAGTGAGAGAGAGAGGGAGAAAAAGAGAGAGAGAAAGAGAGGGAGAGAGACAGAGAGAGAGAAAGAGAGAGGAGGGGAGAGATCTCCATGAATAATTCAGATTGATCAAGCCTGACACTTTCTCAGTGTCCTGAGTACAATAACCATAACTACTCATCCATGCATGACAAATATTGAACCAAGGATTTATTGATTAATAGTTATGTTGACTTCTTGCCTAAAACATCTGTCACTCTGTTTGTCACAGTGTTTGAATTAATAAAAAAAATAAATTGTTTTGATTTCAGAAGTGTTACTGGAAGACATAAATAGTTACCATAACTGGTAATTGATTTCATTGAGTTGCAGACAGAGGAATCTCTGTGCCCCCTGGTGGAGGATGGAGGAACCTGCGACTCGGACTCACGCTGTTCGCATCTGAATGCCAAAGATGGATGTGTCCGGACTAACTCAGGGCCAAGCGCTCAACGAAACGGATCTCAACACCACGTTCAAGCATGTCCCCTTCGTGCACCTCTCTCCCAGCATGCAGCTGGGCACCATGTCCAACCCTCAGTCCCGCCTGCGGGACCTGACGGGCCTGGTTGCCATGGTGACTCTGAACATCGTGGCGCTGGTGGCTAACGTGGCCATCCTAGCGGTGGTGGGCCGGGCGCGGCACCTGCGCAGGTATGGCTTCGTGGGTCACCTGTGTGCCGTGGACGTGTTGTGCGCCGCCCTGCTCATGCCGCTCGCCATCGTGTGCGGCTCGCCGCTCTTCGCCGGGGTCATCTTCTCCGCGCTCGAGTGCCGCCTGTACGTTTTCCTCAACACCTTCCTGATCTCTGCCTCCATCTTCTCGGTGACGGCCATCAGCGTGGAGCGCTACTACTACATCGTGCACCCCATGCGCTACGAGGCCAAGATGACGCCTCGGCTGGCTGCCGGCGTCATGGTGACGGTGTGGGTGGCGTCTGCCCTCCTCGGATTGGCCACCGTCTTTGGGTGGCCCAATCACGGAAGGCAGAGCTCCATAGCCGCCGCCCACTGCTCCCTGCACTGGAGCCACAGCGGCCACCGGCGCATTTTCGCAATCGTCTTCTGCGTGCTGTGTTTCTGCGTGCCGGCCGCCATCATCCTCGCCGTGTACGCCAACGTGTACAAGGTGGCGCACACGGCCGCCCGACACAGGGGCCCCCTGCCCAGCTGGGTGGTGGTGGCGGCCACGCCCCGCCCCAAACGCCGCTCTGACTCCGTCAACAGCCAGACCACCATCATCACCACCAGCTCCAGCGTCAGGCGCGAGACACGTGCACCACGCACGCGCAGGAGGCCTCTGGTGGGCGGGAAGGCCGCGCTCACCCTGGCCGTCATCGTGGGCCAGTTTGTCCTCTGCTGGCTGCCGTACTTTGCTTTCCACCTGCACCTGTCGCTGGGCTTCTCCCACAGTGCGGCGGTGGCGGAGGCCGAGGGCCCGGTCACGTGGCTGGCGTACTCCTCCTTTGCCATGAACCCGTTCTTCTACGGCCTGCTCAACCGCCAGATCCGCGAGGAGCTGCGCAAGGCCGTGTTCTGCTGCTGCCGTGGTCCAACGGGCCGGCCGGCTGTGCGGACCACCGCCCCGGGCCGCGAACGCTCATCCCGCAAGGACTTCCTGCATTTCCTGAACCGGAGCAGCTCTGCAGAGGCGACGCGGAGCAGCTGTCACACGGCGACGCCCAGAACCACACTGGACCAAACCGCCTTCCGGATCCCCGGACAGATCCCTGAAGAGGTCAGCTAGGCTGCGTTCAAACGGATTGAACTGTTCGAATTGGATTCAAATCTGAAATGCTCTGAAAAGTGTTTTTGTTTGAAAAATAATTAAGTAGTATTGTTCAAACTGAAAAAAATATATATATTTATGCTTATAGGTATGTTTGAGGGGGAACGGTATTAATTGTAAAACTAGATTTTTTAGCTGTCAAAATATGATTTTTTGTTGTTTAAAAAGAAAAAGAAAAAACAAGAAGATACATTCTAAACCCTAACTTCCGACAATTTCACTGAACACATGACAAAAGTAGGTCTAATCTGGTCACCTGAAGAACAATAAATATACTGTTCAAATCAGATGTATTTGTCTGTTAGATCAGATTTGTGTGGACATGCGATTGACATGTAATAATTCATCACACTATTTGAGATCAGTTTATATGTGTTATTTTTCTCTTTTAAAAATAAACATTTGTATAAAACGACCATTTTGTAGAACCAAAATGACTTCATTTGAATTACATGTTAATTAGGTCTCCAAAAGTCAACCTCAGGGCTCTTAGTAGAAGGCGTTACACACGCAGCTTGGGGATAAAGTGGTAGGACCGCCAGAAGAGACTGCTGTGTTGAGTCATATCTCATCCACAGAGGGTTAGTTGCAAATGTTTAGACCAGTGCATAATAACACCCCTTCCACGAGTACTCACAAACAGCACATAATACAACTTGTCGCTTTAATGTTATAAAGTTGCACAATAACACATTAATATACTGTATCTGGTGTTGTTTTATACTAATGTTTATAGGACATGTTTAAATAGCAGATGCTATCATCTAAGTAGTTTTTGTGCATAAAATATATCAGACAAAAACTACATCAAGAAGCGTTTGGTTTATTCTAGAATGCAAACGCGTTTTGCCCCTTGAGCCGCTGCCTGACACTTGCTACTTTTGCATCATGCGTGGCTCAGAAACAAAAGCTGAAATCTCTTGCTCCGCAGCTGAATCAAACGTCCAACAGCGAGGAGACTGGAGCATGCGTCTCGGCTCACAGCTGGCAAAGTCCCAAACAGACAGAAGCGTTGATGAGTGTTGCGTCGTCATCAGACTGGCCAGAGCAGTCTCTGTTTGTCCCGAACCTACGTCATGTTGGGTCCTGCTGCGCACCGCGACTTCTCGCTTATTTTACGTCATGTACGAATCGTGCCAAGCAGGCGATCCGTTATGGCGATGCACGGTGTCATGATGATGACGATTTGGAATCGCTGCATGACGTCAATGTTTCATTGCAGGTCAAGGTGTGCGTACCTTAAACAATGACCTCATAAAGTCTTGCTACATATGAAACTTGTTATTGCTTCATAACAAACAATAACAACCAAAATGTCGTGTCACAAATGATCAGAGCTTTGGTTAATTACTTTATTTATTTGTTTATTGTTAACATGCCAGATTTGAATTGGTGTAGCAGGACTGAGGCCAAAGAGCTGTATCTTCTGTGCTCGTCTCAGAGCCCTCCTCAGAGGTTTCTCCTTCCTCTGTGGGGCTACCCTGCGCTGGACACTTACATTTACAGTTTTTGCAGTTGTCAGACTCTCTTATCCATAACACCTCTTATCCAAATGATCCTGATTTACAGAGCCGGAGTGGTTAATCGGGAGATTCGGGAGGATTCCCGATGGGCCGGCTCATGTCAATCAGTTTGGGCCGATAGGGAGGGAAAAATAATTTTGGGCCGGATTTAGGCATGACACTCCCAGGCTGAAAAAGGAGCCCACTCCGGCCCTGCTGACTTCATTCTTACAGTCCCAGGGCTGGAGATTCAGCCCATATCAGTCCACTATTCTCAGAGCACAAAGGCTCGAGGCTGAGGCTTCATGTCCTACTCTGATTACAACACTAAGAGCAGAATAGCAGGAGCTGGTATACGAGAACATCAACAATAAGTGCATCCAGTCAAATGCAAAAAGAGATAGTTTAGTGTGCTTTCATTTTTCATTTTATGTAACCATTTGGGGATTATTAACAAGTCTAGGGTCCTAATCCTAGATAGCCTGCACTTAAAAATCCAGTCTGCAGAAAGTCAAGAGTGATGAGCGCTCCCTCTCTCTTTCTCTCTCTCTCTTTCTCTCTCTCGTGTTCTCCCTGTTCTTCCTCGCTGTACTACAGCCTTGTGCTCTTGGTCAGGTTCTCTGGATGGACGTGGCAGCACTTCTTTGATGTTCTGTAGTTTTCGTTGGTTCAGTCCGAGTCTGATCTGTGGCTGCGGCTGGGACTGGACCTTTCATGTTTGTTAGGTGTATGGTTTGCTGTGCAGCCAGTCTGTTGTCTAAAAATATTTTTAATAAATATTTTATTTTTGGCCCATCTTTGAGCTTTGATTGTCAGTAATGTTTACTGGTTTTGCAGTGCTTGTTTTCCAATGAACAATATTATTGAGCGAATCCAGTTCCACCGTGACTCTGTTCTGCCCAGCTCGGTTGAATCTCTTTAAGCCCCTCTGTGTTTATCATGCCACTACATACAGAGGTGGGGATTTATGGGCAGTGGGGAGTCCTTGCTCTGTTATCTACAGTTACATAACAGGAAATCTGGACCGGGACATCTGTGGGAACGAGGATGCAGGCTCGCGTGCCCTCTCCGGTCCTGCAGTGGGTGAACACGTACACCTCCCTGCTCTTCCCAGCTCGCGGGGACCTGTACCTACAGGAACGGACTGGACCAGGTTGGACATGCATCCACACCTTTAAAGGGCTTTGAACGGAGCTCCAACAGACAGTGCATTCTATTCTTCCTGGGTTTTTTTTCAGAGAGAGAGAGAGAAAGAGAGAGAGAGAGAGAGAGAAAGGGGTGACCTCAGCAGTTTGGAGTGTTGAGATAAAACTCTCCAGTGTGCTAACCAGAGGTCAGAAGAACAGGTGAACACACATGGGCCAAATTATCAGAAAATCCATTAGCGAAAGCTTTTCTGCCCCAAATCCCACAATACCATCTGTCTGTGAAACAGCAGGCTCGGGCAGGGTGCACAAACAACATTATTAACGATGTAATGCATTTTTGTCCTCATGTTTTTTATATTTTTCTTTCAGTGACATATTATGAATCCAGTATTACATCACCAGTTTCATGTTCACCAATGTGCACACAGCAGTTAAGATGAGAGATAACCTCAGCCGGCCCTTAAGAACACAAAAACACACTTTCAGTCACCTGCCGCATGAACACATAGAATCCATTAACTTATACCAACGTGTCTAAATGCAGCAAGGAGACAGGAAGCAATTCTGTTGACACACAACTCACTGCTTTCACCTCCATGGCCCTTTCTCTCTTTCTCTCCCTCTCTGCCTCTCTGTCTCTGTCTCTCTCTCCCTGCCTCTCTGTCTCTCCCTCTCTCACTCTGCCTCTCCCTCTGCCTCTCTCTATGCCCTTCTCTCTGCCCCCCCTCTCCCTCTCTGCCTCTCTCTCTCTCTCTCTCTCTCTCTCCCTCCCTCTCTGCCTCTCTCTCTCTCTGTCTCTCCCTCTCTCACTCTGCCTCTCCCTCTCTCTCTGCCTCTCACTCTGCCTCTCTCTATGCCCCTCTCTCTGCCCCCCCCTCTCTCTGCCTCTCTCTCTCTCTTCCTCACCCCCTACGCTTTCGTCTCACCCCCTGGCATGCGTCTCATCAAGCTGTGATCAGTTAACTATGATGTAATGTATGCCAGTTTCGCAGTGATATCTCACTTACTCAAACACAGTGGCTAGTGGCTTCAGCTGATTCAGTCTGAAATTCACGACTCTGCTACCAAATTGGAATTTTGTTGTTTTGTTACCTACATAATTAGGGAAAACATTTTGTCATGAATGCGCAGTTTTAATGTAATGTATTAATGGCCCCCATAAATCAGAACCTTGTTCCTGTGGAGCAGGGAGATCAGAAGAGAGGCTTCAGTCTGAGACAGCATCGAGTCATCTGACTTGGAAATGCTAAATACTGTCGCCAGATCTGAAGAAAAGGACAGGTCCTTTCTCCATATTTATGTCCATTTGATGATGGCACATGATGAGATAGAGGCCGGGTTATAAACAGAAACGCAAGCTTGATCTGCTAATGCTTCCACCAGCTGGACAGAGTCTGATCTTCCTAAAAGCATATTGTGAAATCCTCTCAAGGCGGTTTGCGAGTATTTTCCACATTATCCCATCCCCAAAGAGACCGAAGGGTGACGCAATCGGCTCCTCTTATTGGCCACACAAACGGTGCTGGTCTCCCAGTGGTGGTCTTTGTATTTGGGGTCACAAGACTGTCTGTAATGTGGGTGCCAGAGAATTTGGGGTCACAAGACTGTCTGTAATGTGGGTGCCAGAGAAACAACTGTGGCCTTTTGCCATTATGAAACACTGACATGCCACGAACAATTTCTAACACATCACATTATGATTGTGCTTTTCATTTCAAATGACTTAAGATATCTGCAGGAGGCATTTAGATGCAAGGAAGCATTTTGTAGCTGCGTGAAACACATTTTTTTTCCTGACAGACGAACAAACCAATGGTCTGAGCTTTTTCCATAAGCTTGGTGCCATTCCAACGGCAGCCCACACCACTGTGGAGGACAAGAAGAACAAACCAACATACAAACCAACAAACCAATAAATAAACTAACAAACAAACCAAGACGTAAAGGCAAAAGCTGCTGGGTCACTACTTTACATGTAAAGTGAGTGTAAAGTTTATAAATACAAGTATATAAGACACTCCAATAAAAGCATTTGTACACTAGACCTTTGGCCAAGGGAATCAGACTCTTAACTGCAAAGCACGTTTATCATTGGCCTGAACCGTGACCTTACCCCATTTGTCAGGGCAACCAGTAGTCCAGCTGTAGCAGTGGCATCCCACACTGAGGTATTTATAGGTCCTGTTGGGGGTACATGGGGATTCTTGTAACAGCATGCTCACTTTCCTAATATATCTCTCCACCCAGCTTTGCAGCAACACAGTTAGCAGTGCTGGGCATTCAGCGTATATAGGGTGTGTGTGAGAAAGTGTGTGGCCGGGGTGGGCCCAGGTGTGTGTGTGTGTCTGTGTGTGTGTATGTGAACATTGTGACACTCGTGTTTATTTGGACAGCAGCCTGGCATCTTGACGCCACCATGCAAGCAACGGCCGATGTGGACACAGAGATTGACCTCAGGGACGAGGGGGACAGCGATGATGGTGCGGACAGTGAAAGCAGTGACGGACAGCCTTGGAAGACGCGCCTGGAGACGGTCATGGAGGAAGAGGAGGAAGAAGATGTAATTTCCACTCAAAGCGACACTACGCCTCTCCTGAATCAGAGAGACCCACGGCAGATGAACGAATGCCTCAAGGTAGACAGTTAACCAAACCAGATTGCTTCTCTGTGTGTAATTTAGTCAAAACTAATCCTAGACTAAAAATCTGGCCCCCGTGTATTTTACTGACTTCTCTAATAAGGACAGATTAGACTGGTCAAAGACTAAACTAAAAAAATAAAATATTGCTACAACACGATAATGTAGTATAGTTAACATTCTAATGTGACACTGCTGAGAAGCCGCCTGGTGTTTGTTGGTGGAAGACGATGTTGTGCTGCATTGCATGGGCCGCGTGCGCCCGGGTTCTCTTGGGCTTAGCTGTACAGGCAGCGCATAGCAACTCTCAGGCTAAGAAATGCAATGGAATGGAAGATTTTATCCACACCACTTTTTAAAAGTGTACTCTGAAAATTCTTTATATAGCTGTGAGAAAATCCAGATCAGCTGATAGAAAGCCAAATGACCTTTCCAATAAAATAAACGCTCTCAAAATAAGATTTCTTAACAGTCTAGTCTAGTCTTAATTGAAAGATCAGTGGCCGTTCTCAACTGTCTACAATGTTCTGTCAAATTCTAGTTCTAAGTGCTCAAATAAGTGTATTTATTTGCATAATTAAATGATTAAAGTAAACATTTACAATATAGTACACCTTGATCATTTCTCCAGTGCTGTGAAATCATGACCGCAGAGTGCAATAATGTTACTTATATTTTGAAATGCGAAACATTATCACTAGTTTGAAATAATTACCAATGATCGCTGCTTATAATAGGTTATAATACTGCTGTATCGCTGCACAAGCAGAACAATTAACGGCAACTTGGTGCTTGTGGCCCAGGTGAGTTTCGAGGACGTGATTGCCGAGCCGGAGGCGGTGCGGAGTGGCGATCGGGTGTGGATGTGGAGTCACGCGCTCTTCGAGGTGTCCCGCGTGTGGTTCTACCGCATCATCAGCACGCTGCTGGCCGTCCCTGTCTCCATCATCGCCGGGGTCCTCCTCGCCGTCCTCAGCTTCCTCCACATCTGGTACAAATATTCTTTTTTTTTTTTTTTTTCATTCACAGTTTTAATAGCATAATATAAAACAATGACATACATATTGTTCTATAGTTTATTTATATTATTTAAGAATATAATACTTACTATGTAACTACTAACTAAATTTGTAGTGTGTGTCTTTCAGCCTCCGTGTGGTTTGCAGTTAAGATACGTTGCTTTTATAATACACCCGAATGAACTTATGGAGAACTTGTTAACCACCTGCTGAAGTGCTCAGGTTTCTGTATGTGTGTGTGAATAGAAGCGATGAAACTATCACTGCACTTACACCAGGGCATAGACCATTATATTCTGGACGTGGCCAACGCACACGGAGTGGCTACCGCTGAGTGGCCGTGCACACAGACGAGTGTAGCACTCTGCTCGCCGGCGAGAGTTGTGTGAGTGTAGCAGTCTCCACGCAGGCGAGAGTAGCACACTCTTGACTTTTTCCTTTGTACTTGCAGCTGTGTTTACAAATGGATAAAATTTAGTGTAGCATGATTTACTCAAGGTTGGTCTATAAATGGATTCTGTTACAGATTACTAGAAGAAGGAACGACCAGTCTACACCTTGTCAAATGCTTTTTCTTTATCAAGTAGCCTAATACCACCAATGTGTTATGACTTTGTTTAGAAATGTTAATGCAGTTGAATAAATAACGTGACGTGTTTGATGTCTTCTGCCTTTGATGAACAGGATATGGCATTACTGATTCCATCCTTGTCCCTGAAGTTCTAGTCATTATCTTCAGGAGCGTTAATGAATATTAGGTTGTACATAAAGATCTTAAGTTGGATTTAGTAGTATATAAATTAAGGCTGTATTCATAGCAATTAGTAATGAGGGATGTGTGATCCTTAGCTTGTAATGTAATCCTACTAGTAATCATCGTAATTTAAAAATGCACCACCTAATAATTTTTTTTCTGTAACCAGTTACCATTTTTGTGTGCACTGATAATATTTCATCATTTCATGTATTGCATTACTACCCAACCCTGGATCTACATCATCTGTAGCTGTTAGAAGCCCCTTGAGCCAGAACATCTTTGACTTGTGCCCCAACCTGCTCACATCCAGGTGTGTGTTCTCCTATTGTCCAGGTTACTCTCCCCATGCGTGAAGGTGATCCTCATTAACGCCGGCTGGCTGGAGACCCTCTGGAGCAGTGTGTTGGACATCATCCTCCTCCCTTTCTTCTACAGCGCCGCCAAGTGCTGTGGAGGAATCAGTGCACGGGTGACGCACGAGTGAGGAAGACCCTCCAGAAGTTGCTTTTTTTGCTTTATTATGTTGGGGGAGCTCCTACGTCAGAGGAGTCACCGTATGTTTTGACAGAGCTCTGCCATTTGCTCTGTGGGGAAGTGGAATCCAGACAGGACTGGTGAAAGAGGCTAATCAGAACTTGGTCTGGGTTTGCTGACTGTCAAATGATGCTGGGATAACTGGGACCGGATGACATGGGCCCCATGCTGGACTTTCATCGCCCAGCCACAGTCTTCCTGAGTGTAAGGCTAGTCTTACTGACCACAGACAGAACAGCACAATCTGAGTATTGTACACTGGGGCAGGGGCCATCGCTTTTTATCATGTTGTTGCCATTCTGAAACAGGGCTGGCTGATGCCTCTGTAAATGCAGCCTTTTTAAGTTCATTTATTTTACTGTTAAGACAATCTACAAGTTAGTAAGTCATTTTTGCCATATTTTGATGAAAGTCAAGTCCTTGTCCTCTCACTGTGAATCTCTTGCTATTGTAAAAGGCAGAGAGAAGCAAGGACTGTCCACCCACATGGGTTCCTTTATCTTATATTCAAATGAAGGATATGAACACTTTTCACCTTGTAGTGGTGAATTATCCTCCAAAGGACAGACCGACCTCTTCTGTGGAAAAGAACAAATGATCCCCCAGCATTTATTGCCCTGATAAATGGTTCACTGTTCTTATGCTAATGTATGGCTTCAGTGCTGTAAAACGCTTCAGTGTGGCAGTTGGCAGGCATTTGTCCTCCTCTGAAGATCTAAGACAGTTCTTGACACCTCCCTCATAAATGCAAAGGCCGAAACACACAGGGCGAAGCTGATCCCAGATCAGAATAAAAATGGCAAAATTGAGAAAGCTAATTTCAAGACCACACAGCTCCTCAGACTTTGGAACAGAACTGTAAACATGTCCATTCTATACAGCACCTCCTAGTGGAAGAGGCTGAGACTACAGAGCAGACCATAATCTTTCAATCATGTCTTGGTGTTTAAAGATTCTCATATTTACAACACAGTGGCTCACAGCTGCTTGACAATTTCTACAAAGTATAACCCCAAGTATATAAAACTCATCTTTGTTATGGTAAACAAACATGTTCATTCAAACACATTCTTCAAGTCCAAAGTGACAGTATTGTTTGCTGAAGTTTGGTTTGCATCCGGTTTAGAGCATGTCAGCAGTGCAGCTGGCATTTGGACATGCCTACCACACATCTATATTTAATCACAGATCTTGTGGGATGTTGTGGAAACACTGTCTTAGTTTCCAGGTGCTAAATTAGTTGCCAGTCCTAAATTAGACACAGCCACACCTATGGAGAATCTTCAGAAAGACATTTCCGGCTGGTGTTTATGTAGTCATTTTAAGAAGTTGCTCCTCAATCTTTTAAAGCCACACATCCAGATCTGTACTTCAGCACTTCCAAATGTTGAAGATAAAATTTATTTTCATGACAATTTATTTTCAGTATAAAACTTCCAAGCTGATTTTATTACAAAATTACTTTGAAATTTTGGACACAGTTATGACTGTACGTGAGATCTTCACCGTAACCCTTTAATTGTTCTCTACAGTTTCAAAATTTCCCTGCCCCAATACACCTGATCCAACTCATGAATTTGATCAGGTATGAAAAGGCAAGAAAGCTGAATCTGTGAGTAAGTGCATAGTCAATAATTATTTCAGTTTGTGTGAAGAGGTAAAATGGAGAATGTTCATAATAAACCTGTAAAATATTCAAATGAGGGTCCGTGTTACTTCAATGGAGAATTAACATATGCAAGAGCGTGACGAGACTCCCATTCAGACATGTGAACAGATTAATTTAAAAATCATGCGCAGAAGGAAACTACTTCTGAGTAATAATACAGCATACAGGTACAGCATACACGTACATGTCACTAAGAGGGCAAAACCCCCCACAGTATCAGAATCGTTTGTCATTTCATGCTTACAAAGACCCCAAAGACAAAGACAGCTTATAGCTGTCCCCTGACCATAAAATGGCATTATTTACAATGCTAGAGGCCAAAAACTGATCCTAGATCAGTATATGTGACACCAGACCTCAGCAGAGCCAGTGCAAGAAATGGCATAAGCCATTCGCTGAGATTCGGTGTGTGATGGGTCTGTCTCATGATCTTGTTAACATAAAGCCTTGCGGCCCAGTGGTGCACGTGCGTACGGACAGGGACGGTTATGAAACCCGGACCATGTGAGCGATGGCTTCCTCTCCACACGGGCCCTGCTCTGCCTCCACCTGCCAGCCAGAAAGAGGAAGAGCAAGAAGAGACATGAAGGCACCGTCGTTTTGAGACCCACAGGACGGAGATGCTACTGCAGCTAACAATGGATGAGTGTTAAGAGGGTCCAGTTAGCATCATGCTACTGGAAACATTCCCCTCTTACTAACTGGGCCTTTACTAAGAGGGCAACCGAGTCCCGTTTTTAAAAACCCATATTGTTATCCTTGATCAATATTACGTTAAACTGTCACAACATGATAGATTGTCACAGTGCAAACTGATATTATGAATATAAAGCACAAAAAAGAATTAGCTGCAAAAATATCCCTGATAAGATATTGTATTATATACCATAATTAGTGTAATGTCTTTAATATTATAGCTTAACATGTACAATACGATACCATACATTGCAAAATTGCAATTTGTGTACTATAATGAAGTATTGTAATTAGTGTATTATAATGAAGTATTGTAATTGGTGTATTATAATGAAGTATAGCAGATTGTGATGCAATAGAGAGCCACAAGATTAATTTGTATACAAATAAAACACAAAAGGTGAATGTTTATTTGCAAATAAATGAGGTCATGACAGGTTTAGAAACACATGTGTCAACTTCAGTACACAAGCACAACAGTTACACACAGGAACATATACATCAAAATAGCAGAGCACAAATCAGAGAGTAAAAAGACAAAATTTGCTCATAATATCTGTACTCTTCAAGAGGTGGTAACACTACATTACACCACCACTTTACTGTTACAGTGATACAGTGTACTATACTACTACTGTAGTATAAGTATGCCATTAAAGTGTATTATACTGTGTAATGGGGTGTAACAATGCAATGATACTCTGAATGGAACATCATGCTCACAATAGAATAAGTACAGAGTGAATGCAGAGTATCAGAGTATTGTAAAATAATTAGTCGATATATATTACACTGTAAGGATCAGAGCAGTTACACTGTAACAGCGTTACAGTGAAACGTTAACAGGTTAAGAATCAATAATGATGGTACTGTACGTAATCGGGTGAAGTGAGACCGTCTCTGACTGCACACTGTTGGCAGTTGACCGAATGATGGTAGTGTTGTTTCTGCTTTGTTTCAGCTGCCATAGCTAGTGGCTACCACTCATGCTAGCCGAGACAGCTACCAGCTCATTGGGCTACATAATGTGAATGGCCTCGGTTTGCCAATGTTTGACATTAGTATGCTGTGTTAGCGCAGAACTAGCTACTATGGTTAGATTTCATTAACACTGTACACAGAACAAAAGCTAGGCCTCAAGACATTACATCAACCACAGTAATGTCCAGTGACAGATGTTTTGTTGGTTTGTCTCTTGGCTACAATGGGAAAACGGCAATGAACCCATCACAAACACAACTGAAACATGAGAGCCCTCAAAATCTGTGAGGCAGGAACTACACGCTGCTGAGTTTAAGATAGTAAAAGACCTGGACAAAGGCTTCTTTAAACAATAAAATAAAGCTTTTTAAACTATCGAACAGAACAAGGATCCTAGCAGGAGCTGACCACTGCTGTCTGGTCTGGCTGAGCTGGACGTCTGATCCAGTCATCCACTGCCTCATTTTAGATCCAAGGCATGAAGAGTTGTGTCACTGTCCAGTTACTATAATTCAGCCTCTGCACACGTGCTCAGCATTGTTAGAGGGAGGAATAGTTTTCATAAAGATGTCTGTGGAAACAAATATGTGAGACAGCTAGGGAGTATGTCTGCTGTGTGCACTCAGTCTGAGTAAAAACTGACAACAGCTTCACACACCAATAGCCACTCACACAGTATATGAAGTCTCTTTTTCCACTGGCTTGTGAAGGGGAATGTGAGATGTCTAAAGGCTGTGATAGGTTGGCTGGTTACCCTAGAGGCGGAGCATAGGTGACTGTCCAATCAGAGCTGGGCTCGAGCCCCCCGCTCACCTGAATGGCCATCTCCTCCTTTTCCTTCAGCGAATAGAAGCGCCCGCCATCTCCACGTTTCCGTGCCATGGCATGGCGGTGACGAGACTCGTGCAGGTATTTCTGGGAAGGGAACAACACCACAGATTAACAGGACAGCAGTCGACGAGAAACGGCGAGACCTCCTAAAAACTGCTGCAGCAGTCTGGTTTCCATGACGGGGGTGTGCCGAGCTCACCCGCCTCTCCTTGGGGATCTTGCCCTCGGCTTCCAGCTTGGCGCGAGCCTGGCGCCTCTTCAGGATGCGGTGGTACTGCTTGGCGTTGACGTAGAGAGGCTCCTCCTCCAGCAGCTCAGCTCCGGGGAGAGGAACCCGCTGCATGGTGGGGACAGAGCCGCCGCCTTGGACCATCTGACGCACACACACAGGCACAAATGCTGAAATGAAACTGTGGACTTTTATGAACATTATTAATATAAAAGAATTTGGGTCCATTAAAAAAAAAAGCTACAGATACTACAGTATACGAAATTTCAACCAAAAGCCACATCATGACTTGCTTTGTTGAGGAAAATTCTCAGATCCAGTGTTTAGAGGTTTTCTCTTCTCCATTATTATTACTTTGGCCTTCTACCATCTTCTAGAGGAGATATACGTTATTGAGGAAGAATCTGGAGTGGGTCATAGCACCAGCAACAGGGACAGGATCTGGGTCTGGGAAACTCCCGCTGTGTGGTAAAAAAAAAAAAAAAAAAGTGCACGGCTTGCGAGGGACCCACCATGACCATCCCCCCGGTGTTTACGACGTTCCCGGCCACAGGCAGGGCTACGGTCACCGTGCCCTGGGGGCTGGCACTGCCCGGGCTGGAGGCAGCTTGTACGATCTGGCCCCCCGCCAGGCTGGCGGCGGGGATGGTAATCATTCCTGAGGACACACGGTAACAAGGACAGCTGAGACACTTGGCAGTGCGTACGCTCACGATGTCTCACGCTTTACTCTCGGAGTCACATTGAGCTGATTTTTTGCTCTTAGATTTGGTTCTAAGCTCTACATTCTCATTCTGCAAAGAACTGAGAAAATGTGGAGGGGTCAAAGCACAAATGCGATTTGGTAGACAGAACACTGACTATTTTATGATGTATCATGTTAAAGAAAAACTCATGGAAGTGAAGTATGGTAGAGTGTGGGTGGGTGGGGGTGGATGTAGCAGCGGTGGTGTTACCCTGCTGAAGGATGGTGCCGTCTGTGCTGACCGGCTGGTAGAGGATGGTCTGACCCTCGGCCGTCTGGGCCTGCTGACCCTGCACTGTGATCTGCTGCTGAGTCTATGAAACAACACCACAGATGAGACTTGAGACAACACCACAGATGGTTACCTGGCCAACTGCACCCGTGCCGATACACCTGTACCTGCCCATCAGTGATACGGAGTATGTATGTGTGTATCCGCATGAGGTAGTATGAGACAGTGTTAGTTGCAGATCACTCATCAATTTCTTACCTCACTTTCACCGCAAATCACACTGGTGTGTGTGTGAGTGTGTTCGTGCCTACGCACGTGTGTGTGTGTGTGTGTGTGTGACAGGGAGAGACCTGGTTTTGTCCAGCCGTCACTGCGGTTTGGGGCTGCTGGATGATGATCTGCTGCGTCTGCCCCTGTGCCGACTGCACCTGAAGCGTCTGACCTGTAGACAGCTGGATCTGACCGGGCTGCACCAGCTGGATCTGATCCACAAGCATAATAGGACCCAGTCAGGCCTCGTACAACACACATTTCAAACTGAAACCCCTCAGGGCTGTATCTGTGTAACATGTGTACATCACACATCTTTCATTTGGTCAGGAAAGATTTGAGACCTGGACCTTGTCCTACTTACTTGCTGAAGACCTTGTGTGCCTGTCACTGGTAGCTGCATAATGGTTTGGCCCTGCCCACCTGACATGGCCTGTACCATTATAGGCTGCCCAGAGGGCGTGATGAGCTGACCCCCACTGACCTGCACCATTAGAGGCTGCCCTTGAACCTTTGAGAAAGGATGGAAGAAGAATAAAGAGATGAACTATTCAGAGCTACTATCATCTCAGCTGGTGTTTGAGAAGTTATACCTTGCAAGAATGAAAGTTCTCAGCTTTATCTGGAGGTGCAAGTCAAACTCAAATGAAGCACACAAGAGCGAAAATGGACACACATGCAAAATATTGCAGCTATTACATTCCCTAAAAAAAAGACAAAATAATGTCTCTCACCAAGAAGGGAACACTCCATGCATTCACCACAATGCAGAAAAGAGCAGACTCCAGCAACAGTTACAGCAAGACAAAAACTGCTATTTCAGCTTTGTCTAACAATGAAGTGTGTTCGTTCACATTTATACATGCTGCTTGGTGATAGGAAGGTTGATCTGGAGTTAGTATATGATACCATTAAATCTTCATCACAAACCTATAGCACAGAACCTGATTCTCTTTGATCAGCTAATTCCAACTACGATCTGAGGTCAGGTCTCCCAGTACAATCATAACATATGTCTTCTTAAGAGGGAAGTGAAAGTGTGCAACGACGACTCGTGTGAACATGGCATCTGCATGCCATCTGTCCTACATCAGAACACAGGTCAAAGTGCTTCACAAGGATGATCATCATGCTGTGAAGGGAAACGCAGTCCTGATGGGCACAGTCATGCACAGGCAAGCGGCTGGGCGCAGGACAGGGCCCCGGGAGAGCACACCACTACCTGGAGAGTCTGCACCTGCTGGGCGGAGCCAGGGTCGCCCTGCGGATCAGCCTGCAGCTGGACTGTAGTGAGTGTGCTCTGGTGCACAGGGAACGAAGGGTAGGGTTATACCGGATGCACGCTCGCTCACACACACACACACAGTATAAAAGCTGGAAACGACTGCTGTCTAGTTGTAAATGGCTTTCTTTTATATAGTCACACACCGATGCAAACATGGGACACAGGACCGTACATCAACCACGCACTTTGGATCACAAACAAAAAGATACACAAACCACACACTCACTCACTCTCACTTGCTAAGACACACAAACACACTCTTGCATGCCTTCCCATCTGTCTTTTAGTGCACTGTATTATGCATCCTGCAGTCACTGGTGCCAGTCACACAGCTTCCAGACATCCGTGTAGACGTGTAGGCAGCATGGCACAAACACACAAGCATGTAATCCCACCTGCTGCTGGACCTGCCCACTGGCTGCCTGGACCACTATCTGCTCTCCGCTGCTTGTCGTGGCAGTGTACTGTTCCATGGCAACTGTCTAGCTGGAATTTGGCAGCAAAGCTTGGTGCTACACGACGTGCACGAATCTGAGGAGAAAACAAAGACGACTTGGTGCTTGCTTTCACAGCACTGGGCAATGCAGAGCAGAAGCAAACGATCTTTGGATCTTGGGAGAGTCGTTGTGCCTGGATATGTTGTGGAAGGTATGGGTAGAATTAACAGTACAAAAAAATGGTAGTAAAATGTTTTTTAGATAAACAGCATTAACGCCTGAATTGTGGCATGGCTGCAAAAGAGAAATCATCTAGCCGCTTCCAGTCAAAATGGACATGTGAAACTTAAGAGAGTAGCTTAGTGTCTCAAATTCTTGCACCAAGATATATATTTTTATTTACAAAGCCAAGTACAAAGGTGTACCAGCCAGAGTCTGTGATCGTGGATACCTAATAAACATGATTCCATTTCTGAGAAGTCATCAAGTCAATAAATTATTCAGAATTTTATTCGTATCAAGTTTATTAATCAAAATTTACGTGAAACGCATTCTACGTACATTCCCTGGACAAGTTAAACGTAGTTCAACAATTATTTAAAGTTTTTTATTCGGAGGTGTTAAGAGATGCATCACCGCACAGACGAGATTTGGCCCCAGGCACTGGGACGCAGAGGCACCGCGCATGCGCGCCAGTGGTGTTCTTGCCCAACCTTTCTTCAGTTCCGACACCGAGACCAATATGTACAAGTCGTTGGTGCAGGATAGCCAAAACTCTGAATTATTTAAACAGCCATGGCTTTCAGAAAACCAGAATAGCGTTCGTATTAGCTACGTTTTCGTTTCAACACGCCATATTATCAAATCAGCTAGCTAGCCAGCCGGCTAAGGAAACCAGCACCATAACTGGCACTCGGGTGCTTGTTGTAAATCTTGCTACATGAGAATAAATATTTTTTCGTCCATATTTCTAAGGCTTTAACCTCTGGTTGGTTAAATGTGTCTACCTTTGTGCCATCCACCTAGCGTAAAGACAACGGCAGGTAAGTTAGTTAGCCAAGCAGGCCCGTGTGTAGCTCGGCGAGTTCATTTGTTCGCGCTTAACCGAAAACGGGGCGGAGGTTTTTACACCTTTTTCACACCGCGGTTCCCACGCACAAATCACACACGTTAATTCCTGTATATAATGATTTTACTCATTTGGTTGGTCAGTCACACACCAATCCCCAGCTACCGAGTCCCGTCCCCTTTTTGCAGCCGCGCTCACTCACCGTTTCTCCGCCGCCCGATGTCCCTCTGATTGGCTCTGGAAGCGACGGTCGGAGCCCAATCACAAAGCGGTCGCCGTGCGCACAAAATGGCGCACTGTGAAACACGCCGACAACTGTGACTCGAACCCCTCCCTCACCCTGAACCCTCACCCTCTCACCACACAACAAGCAAAGGTAGTCAGGAAACACCATATTTTCAGGAAGTTTTTTATTATTCAGACTAAAAAACAAAAGTCAACACCAACTCAATTTTATATGTTGACCCAAACAGTGTCAGCATATGAAATATAGTTTGACAGTAGCTTACCGTTATTTACAGCAATGGAAACAGTTTTGTTTTGCCAAGTCTTATTCCCTTTACATTCAAAGGTTGGATGCTGTAAAGATCTAAATTATCTTTGTGCAAGTACACTGTGCATCACTTCGTACCAGACACTGATTTTTAGCAGAGCCGTTTATCAAGCAAACAACCATTTAAAACACAAGCTTCTCCCATCACACAACGTGTCCATAAGGAATTGAGGCCCTGAGGTATGCATTTTAGGGTATACATAAAGAAAGCGGTGTTTGTGTCATAGTCAGCATATTAACTGCAGACTAGATTGGTATTCTCTCAGCAAAAATAAGCAACTAAGTATCAAATGAAAACAGTTTGGCCCATCTTTTCTTAGTCACTAGCAATCAAGTTACACACTGGTCTTGTAACCACTTTATGTTAAGGGAAAATACATGGATAACAGGCTATTAAAAGCCATTATGTAATTACTGCTAAATGGACTAACAGTCTTAACTATGTGTCCATTTCATTAGGCTTTGTATAACAAAAGATTTAACAGTAAGGCCATGATTCAATTTAAATCTTTAAAGATACGCATTGCTCTGCTTTAAACCAACTTGCTATGTTCATGTAATGTAGCTTTAATACAAAATGACTCCACACCCTTTACCACAGAGAGCGTGTCTTTACAGTGCACATCGCTTAGCAAATCTTAGCTTATGTTACAAGTATGATGAGTTTCTCAGGTAACGAGTATAAACATGTAATGAAATAATTAACAGGAATAGGGAAGTTTTTAAAAAATGGATAGGAAAATAGCATCGTCACATCTCTGTCAGTGACACTCAACATTTAAGCCATTTGCCAATCTAGCCATTTGCCAATATGTAGACTGTAATTATCCATTCCTTTATCAGAAATTTGTTATATGGGACCCTAGATTATCAACAATAGTTCAGAGTAAGGGTGGTTTCACATCTTGAAGGTTTTATCAGCAGATCGGCTGATCGTCACTAAACGCAACACTGCATCTGTGCCAGCCAAAGTTAAAATGTTTTGTTTAGATTAACCCGAGACACAACTGGCTTGTTAGTTCTTGATAACCAATAGCTGAGGAGAGAAATTAAGCAATTCATAAGGCTAACTATTTTACATTTACAAGCCATCATAAACATGTGACCGGTCGAACACAAATTCAAGTGTAAAACCACTTCCATCAGTTGCCATGGTGATAATAAAAGCTAGGCTATTATTTGGTCTCACTCATTGGTGCATATTTATATATATATATATATATATATATATATATATATATATATATATATATATATATATATATATATATATATACACACATACACAATTAAAGCACCAACATCTGATATTCATATCAAAGTTCAGTCAAAACCTTCAGTCACATGTTTTTTGAATTAGTATCTATAATGGCTAATTTCCTGGATACATATTAGGTTCAATCTCAGAATAAATGACACTGTTAATGGGAATGTTGGCTGAAAATGCTTTGTTAGAATACGACTAATCTGTCTGAAAAGCCGGTCCTTATCCTTTATGGAACGTACTAGAACCAACGTGTATTAGATCATGGTGACTGCAATTTTGCACACACCCCACCAACCAGTCAAGTCACAAGTTGTGCAATTGATTAAACATAAAAAATTAAAACTGCCATGATACAAAGATGGTCAGGTCGCTCTCCTTTCCAGAGGGTGGGTCTGATCCACTAGGAAAACCTGTCCTTTCACACCCTGGGTTTCTGGAAACATGGCCTAATGGATCTTCATCAGAGAGCCAGAGAGAAGGAGACAAAGACAGACATAGAGAGAGATGAAGACAAAGTGAAAAAGGCCACAAGACAGCTAGGCATTCTGGGTATTCTCTCACAGTCTTCTGGATTCTGACTGGTTCTTTGTGAGATTTCAGTCCAAGAGGTCCTACAAGAATACAAAATACATTTATACAATGTCCATGAGGTAAAGTTGTTAAATCCACTCCAAATAATTAATCAAAAAATGGTGGCATTTTTATTATTATATTTATCAAACCCCCTACACAGGGCTACCAATACCAACAGACAAAATAGTTTAAAATCAAATAAACATAACACAGCTGAGTGTGGCCATGAATTCTGGCCCATACCTCATCCGAGTCGTCATTGTAATGCGTCTTGCCTGCCTCAGTGTCCACATCGTCCACTCCTTCGATGCCATTAGCCTCCACGTGCCTCTGCATCTCTGAGTAACGGTGTACCAGGAATCTGGGACAGGGACATGCATGCAGTGCTACAACAACTGCATGTGCTCAAGAAGAGACATGAATGCATTCGATAATAAGGCTACAAATAGGCTGGCTTGCATCAGTGGATGTCAGTCACTGGTAGCCGGTTACAGTTATATATAGTGGGAGAAAATGAGTATGTAGGCATTTTGGCATGTACACATGTATAAACGCACAAACATGGGTGTGCAGCTATAAACAAAGACACTCACCTTCCTCCACAGACATACTTCTTGATGAACAGAACCCCAGCGATGGCGGTGATTAGCAAAATGGTGATGACCACAGCTATGACAAGTCCGGGGTTCCCATAGTGAGTCTCGTACTGAGAAAGGAGACAAACACCAGAAAGAAAGGAGTGGGGAAATAAAATAAAAGAATAGGAAAAAAATGTTCACTATAAATATGCACATATATCTCAACCTGGAGGATCTGTGTCCACACTACAGTAAAATGCTCTGTGCGTGTTGCACGCTCTGTGTGTGCATGCGTGTGATACACGTTGTGTCCGTGTGAAGCACACTGTGTGCGTGCGTGCGTGTGATGCAAGCTGTGTGCGTGTGTGCGATGCACACTTTTACCTCCGGTCTTAGCAAGTTGCTGATGCATGTCCTGCTCAGGTCAATCAGCTGCCTCTGCGGCTGCAGGCCGTCCTCACACCGATCTCCAGGGACCTTCCTGTACCTGCAGCAGGACATAGGACGAGGCGAACAGGACACGCCGCAGGGCGTGATCACTGGTTAGACACAATGCAGCACGCTTTGCATAGGGTACACTGGTTTGAAATGTCTTCATGGTTGATTATAACTAGTTGTTGTTCTGCAATGTTGTCGGTAGGGGGCACTGTACCCGCTGGTTTGAAGCTGTTTTATGTGGCCATTCAGGCAGAACTCGAGAGCGTGATCCTTCAGGTCTGGCTGCTCCACACACTCCGAGCTGTTCTCGGGACGGTAGTATCCGAAGTCACTGCACGTAAGAAAGACAAACCAGCAACAGGTAGCTTTGACCAAAGGGAGAATCGGAGTGGAATTCACCCAATGAAATCAGTCCTCCACAGTATTTACCAGAGACTATTAGTGTATTTATAATACCAGTGTCTTCAAGAAAAGCAGCTTCCTCCAGATGTGACTCAGGACTGTTGCAATAGGCAAGTTTTAACTGTTACTAAAATAATGCTAATATGGCATCTGCATAGTGAGCAAGACTGGGTTCAGGATGAGTCACAGCTGTTTCAGTGTTTGGGCTGATGTGTAACTGTCATGTTGTTTAGTTTGGCCCCTAGGTGTGAAGCTGCTAAGTTTCCTCACCACTGGAAGTCATCTATCGTGCACAGACATGGCGTGGACTGCTTGGTGATGATGTAATCCCGTCTGTTCCAGCACACAGAGTCTTTGCGTAGCCGTAGGAACCTCTCCTTGTATCCAAGCAAACAGCCATCTGTCGGGTTGCTGGTATCGCTGGAGTGTGCCAACCACTGCACGTAGTCCTCCTCACCACCTGCAGGGGGAGGCAAAGAGCAACCTGGTTCGGGTCACAGCCAAACTTGCAGCATGATTGCATCTCCCAGCTATCTGAGTGAGGAATTTAAACCAGCCAGAAACACTGTAAACACAGACACAAAAGAGAGATAAACTCCAAGCTTGAAGAATATTTCTATTTGTACACAATGAAATGGCAAATTGCATCTGAATCCCCACAATCATACCTGGATACCTAACACACACACAAGCATGGACACACACATACACACACACACACACACACACACACACATGCAAGCATGGACACACACATACACGTACATTCTCTTGAGATGAGTTGGCTGAAGTCTATGGTGATGGAGACCCAGTACTGACTGAACATGGACTCCCTATATCCCCACAGACTGAGGTTCATGGATCGGGCTCCAGGCTCAGAGGCCAAGCCCGTGAAATACATCGGCTCCTCTGTGAAGTTGTACACATGCCAGCACTGGCCCTCGTCTGTGGAAAATCTGAGAAAGAAATTAGGATAAAATAAATATTTTAATAAAAGACCATTAAAGGAAATCAAAGCAAGGTGAATTAAAAACACTCAAGAAAAATGAGATTTCCCATTCAGCCAGATAACTGACTCAGAAAAGGCAAAACTACAAACTGTTAGTAACTACCTCTGAGAATGTGACCAGGGGCACCAGTGAACACATCAACCCGGGTGGAGCAAGGGCCCACCACACCTGAGAGTGAGAGCCAGTACCAGCTGGCAGCCAGTGGCAGCTGTGAAAACGATGCTTGTTTTGTTCAGTGTTGAGCCCATTACATCAGAGCATGGCCAAGATTGCTCCAAATCATGGGGCTCAACAAGGGTGAGGGTTATCCAGACGGACGACATAACTAGGGCTGGAGGTGGTGGTCCTAGAAGACCTTGCTCCAGCACACCATGGTCATTTCCTCGCTTAAACTTGCCTAATTAGCCTCGTATTGACCTGAAGAGCTGAACGGGTTGTGTTTGTGCAGAGGAACCACCAACCCCTTCTGAACCCCCACCCACTCACCCCTACACCCTCACTCACTTGATCTGGGAGATGGGATGAGCGGGGTTGTGCTCTACAGCCACAAGCAGACCCCCCGAGTCCAAGATGGCGTAGTGGTGGGGTCCCCTGAGTGCACGCCACCACGTGTAGCCACCATCATCAGACACAAAGACATCTGGAGACAGCACGGAAATGGTGTCTCCCACGCTCCCTGCAAAAGAGGGTCATCGCTGAGGAGGGGGCGGTGGTCTCAGTACTCGTGTCAGACTCGGGGCTACACCGTTTCCAGAAAGGAAGGCACTTCTGTGTGTTCTTTTGAGCCTATCAAATGTTTACACAGGCGGGATTAGAATCTACTGCCCAACTGCAGCACATGTTGGTGTGAGACTCCCTTCATAAGATATAGATGAGATGACAGATTCTGTGGAGATTCTAATGGCAACTTGTATAATCCGTGTGTGCGTGCATGCATATGTATAGTCAGTTGTCCATGCTTGGGCGTGTGTTTATGTGAGTGTGTGTGTGTGTAGGGTACCATGGGCGAGGACAAGTCCAACAGCATTGGGTTCACTTAGTGGCAGCATGGGCACATTGAGCTTCATGGAGGTGCTGTAGGAGGCATGGATATGCAGACTGCACTGTAGAGCGCACACACACACACACACACACACGTTACATGACATCATTACATCACAAATTAAAACAGTCATATATGCAAAATTGCAATAACACTGGTGTAACCATAACACTCCAAAGATACAAGCATAGGAGACAGAAGACGTTCACCATGGTTATGTGCCCTTTTAATTACTTCCTTGAAACAGCTTGGTTGACGAGTTTGGATTATGAATATGCATTTTGTGTCTCTAAATTAGATTTGAGTGTGTGCATGTGTGTGAGTGTGTGCATGTGTGTGAGTGTGTGCGGGTGTGCATGTGTGTGAGGGTGTGCATGTGTCTGAGGGTGTGCATGTGTGTGAGGGTGTGCATGTGTCTGAGGGTGTGCATGTGTCTGAGTGTGTGCATGTGTGTGAGGGTGTGCATGTGTGTGAGGGTGTGCATGTGTGTGAGGGTGTGCATGTGTGTGAGGGTGTGCATGTGTGTGAGGGTGTGCATGTGTGTGAGTGTGTGCATGTGTGTGAGTGTGTGCATGTGTGTGTGTGAGGGTGTGCATGTGTGTGAGTGTGTGCATGTGTGTGAGGGCTCTCACTATGTCAGGGTCCCCTGCGGTTGAATCACACTCTCCATTCCAGGGTTTCTGCAGTGGTCTCCATTTGCCACCCTGGTCAAACGTCACCACCGTCCGCACTGAACCGTCTGCACGTGTGCAGAGAGTGGAACACACCAGTGCTAATCATACAGCTTCTTACAGACACAACCGACAAAGCCAGGACACGATGACCAAGCTGATGTGATATCTAGCCACGATGTAGCCTAGTTTACCATTTAAAACATGTGTTAACACAGACGCACCGTGAGCCAGCACACTGGTCATGTACACCCCTCTAAGGGAAGTGATGTTTGTGAAGTCGGTGTCGCCCCCCGTGGACGTGTAGAGGTGGCGCTCAAGGGACTTGGAGAAGACGGTGCCTCTGTCGTCTGACACATAGATGGTACCCATTCCTGAGTCTGGGAACAGCAGCAACTAGGATTACCCTTGAAGCAGGAGCACCGTTATGGCGAAAATCAATCTCTGAGCTACAAGGGTTTGTTTATCCATCAACTCTTAAAATCTCAACTTTCATATCAAACATTTAGATCACAACTGGAAATAAAACTGAAGACTTATTAATACAGATTTTTTTGTAAAAGATACTGTTCAGAGTATTAAATATGCAACATCTATAAGGCGTTCAAATGAAATCTTTGGTTTTCCTAAAGCCCAGTCAACTTATCGACATTACTGCTCAAGAGATCTGCTCTCTCATCACAAAAACCACACAGGAAGGGCTTTTCTTAGAGGAAGCGTCTGTGCTTTTCTCCCCACTTCACAGGAGCCCGAGGGGACTGGGACACTGACCGCCAGGTTCGTCTACGTGCATGAACACCATGTCGTTGTTGGCAGCCAGTATGGAGTAGAACTGCTCGTGCCCCACCAGAGGCAGCTGGGCCATATTCCACACCTCCCCCTGGTCCACAGACACGTGGATCATACGCGTGGAACCCTGAGACGGGAGAGGAGGCAGAGGAGCGCGTACAGGCATAAAGCACTCATGTTCTGTTGTAAGAGAGTCTTTCTACACAGGCTGCACGGAGACACACACACACACACACACACACACACACTCAAGTTTACCGTCGCAGACATGACAGAAGCGAACACAAATCGGCCCCCCAGGCCGAAGGAGTATATCCTGCTGCCTATAGTCTTGAAGCTCTGCCCATAGTCCGACGTCTTCTTCAACTCCAGCATACCCTTATCACCTGACAGAAGAATACACACGCACAGTAATTCTCAAACACCAGTACACAGACAAGCTGCTTCTATACAAATTGTATATTCAATAGTAATATTCACTCACTGCAGGATCCGTTGGGGTTGGTGGTAAAGAACAGAGTGTCTGCAGACCCCCTGAAATTGAACACAGGTATCACAACACTTACAACACCTGCCTGCTGGTTTGTAGAGGCCATTTTTAATTCACATATCAATGCGTCAGGATGAAAAGTGTTTGTCACTTCTGTCTGTTTTTGTAAATACAACAACAGTCATGTGAAACATTGTGGCAAGTCTCCCCTGTTTTCCTAGTTATTATGGTTATTCTACTCATACCTTCTCAATATGAAGGAGAAAAAATTTACTGCAAGCTTACAAATGCCCCACAGGCTGCTCTCATCAGGCCCAACAGGCTGCTCAGTTTTCCCCAGAATGATGGGGCCGGGGCCAAAACATCAACAAATCACACTCGAGCGAGTAAATCTGTGGGTACTTCCAAGCGTGTGCAAGTAATTTCTTCTAATTCATATACTAATGCACCTTTTTAAAATGACATCCGAGCGTGGCGTAATTGTGGTGCGCGGGATTGTGCGCATGTTTACATTGCATTACGTTTTTCTCACCATTTCACCAGACAGACTGAATCATGGACCTTCTTCCAGCTGCTTCCAAAGTCTTTGGAGATCCACAGCTCGGACTGTGGTGGAAACAGAGTGCCATGGTCATCATCCTCCTCTTCTCTCTCTGTACCACTCAGACACTTCAACGCTCATTTATGAAGCGAATCTTACAAACAGTCACATCAAGCACTTTGGCTTCTTTGCTCCAATTGAACTACTGCACTTTCCACACATCCTTCTCCTCAAGTTGCCAGAAATGATTCACCACACCAGGTTCTCATGCAACGAATCATTTAATTGGAACCGCTGCATTTCTGACACTAACTGAGCAACAGGAAACAGATCTGTACTGCATAAGGGGTCCACAGGTAGCCTGCTGATGTAGATCACATCTAGGATTGTTTAATATGATAGTTTAACACAATAATGTCTTCTCTCACCACGACGCTGATGGCAAACAGGATGTCACTGTTCTCCGGGCTGTAGGAGATCTGCATCAGGGGTTGGAAGGGCAGATCGGAGGGGTTGAAACTCTTCCCAAAATCCAGCGAGCGGTAGATCCGGGAGCCTTTACCTTCAGACACATCACCAGTGAGGATAACCTGGGGGAGGGGGGGGGGGTTATGTATTGCAGATTATGATCTGTGGTTTATTACTTTTTCAAGCGGAAGACTTTGGAACCAGACCCTCACCTTTCCAGAGTTTCCTGAGTCAATAGCCATGCCGAACTCCGTCTGGATGAAAGTATTGTTAATAATAAGGTCCGTGACATCCTGGAAGGTCTTCCCATAGTCTTCACTGCAGGACGAGACAATCATTGTTAGTAAAATAAAATGCAAAACAATGCTAATTATCCAATTTAGGCTGCTTAAAAACCATTAGCCAGCATTAGACAGACAACTGCTGTCAAAAGATACAGGTCTTCACACTATAATACCTATAGCAAGAAACTTTATACAGAAACACTAGGATTTGATTTAGTACTGCATTTAAAAGTCATGCCAATATGTTCCAGAAGATGGCAGTGTGGCACCCTTACCTCCTGTAGAGCCTGGAGTGGCCGAAGCGGATCATGAAGAAGGGCACCTGGAAGGTGGTGAGCACCAGTAGCACCTGCACACACACAGAGGGCAGAGCAGGCGGTGTCAGCGGGGCGTGCACGCGCCTGAGCCTCGCACGGGCCACCGCCTTCCTCATCCTCCCAGACACCTGCAGCCAGGCTCTTCAAAAGCGTCACACTGACGAGATCAGCGCAGCGCTCACTGTAGTGTTTAGCAGTGTTCTTGGAGAAAGCTGAATCCGATGAACTTTGCTGTTAGTAAATGAGGCAGTATGCTGAAAAGGGTGTGTCTGAGCAGGGAGAATATAAAATCAGTGCAGAGGGGTGTGTGTGTGTGTGTGAGAGAGGGGGGGGGTGTTCCCAGTAGGTCAGCTGACTGAGGGGATTCTGGCTGAAGCGTTTAACAGGGATTCACTTTGACTGAAGCCCGAACCCTCACCTACGACACCGTAGGCACTCGCCCCATGTCTGCATCGCTCAGCTTATTACTGTCTGGATCACTATGCAGTAGGACAGAGTTCATTGGCAGAATTAAATTACAGAGAGTTTGTTAATACTGGTCAACTTGCTCATATTCTTGCTTATTATTATTTTTATTACCACCAATGACCATCATCACAAACACTACTATTATTAGCACTACTGAGCATAAGTGATTAGCGGTTCGCACTGAATCAGCCTGATCTTTCCATCTGCTGAAAACTCAAATTCCAACGCTAGACTGGAGCATCCTCAGTCAGCCAGACATTCCGTCCCAGACGCAGAGTGAGACGTCTGCAGTGCATGCAGGGGAGGCAGCGAGCTCTTTCGCAGAAAACGCCACGCGTGAAGCCGAAATGTCCTTCTTCCAGTCTGACGATGACATGCCACATTCCACAGCCACAGACAGTACCGTCTCGTGCACTCACACGGTGGCGGACAGCTTACTGCCAAAGCTTATTTTTTGGACAAAAACTTCAGGATCAGTAAGGCAAGAAAGAAAACAGTCGCAAAAGTGATTTCATCATGAGACCCTTTTGGCAAACAGACAGTTTAATGAGACATCCGTTTTAAAAACAGTGACATTAGATAAGAAAAACAGGCAAGGCCCCTCTGGGCACCATTAGTGGTCTGTGGGTAGAAGGATGGTGTGTTTTCTACATAGCCTGTCCTGCACAACCAAATGCAGTTATATAAAACCGTAATTGCTGTCCACATATATAAAAGTGCCTGGTCAATGTAACATTATACCTTAACTCTGGGCCCTGAGAGGGTGGAAAAACCACATTAGGTTAAAGACCATATACTGGACTAAACCTGGGTTGATGTTATTGATCAGAAGACAACACTCACCCCTGTTCCATCTCCAATCCAGGCAAGGGACACAGAGCCACTCAGGTCATTAAAGGCAAACTGAGAGAGAGAGAGAGGGGGGGGGGTGTCACAGAACATTATAAGATGACAATACTTCAGAGGGATGTTCTCATTTCCGACTGCAATGAGCAGAAGAGGATCTCAGATGCAGGTTTAGAAACCTCCTCCAGCAGGCGGACGAAAGGGAAAACAAAGAAAAACACAAAACAAACACAAAAATAAAACCACACAAATTAAGGCAGCGTCAGCAGGGCCAGTGCAGAAGGAACGCTCCGCTGCTCTGCTCAGCACGTTTAAACATGCTCCTTTCAAACCGCTCTCATCCTCTCCAAAGCGTGCTGGGGGAGTCCCCGAGTTGTCCACAGAGACGCAGCCCGTGGCCAAGCTCCAGAACTGTGGGTTGGGTTTTGTCCAGAACCTCCACTCAATCTGTCTTTTACCCATTTAGCCACAACAATATTTTTGCCCTCTGACACATGCCTGAAGGAGTCATTTGGATAATCCCCATTATAAGAACACAAAAGACCCGGTCTCTGAAGGATGTGTAACACTAAGGGACGTGCCATCAGAATCAGTTCCGATTCATACAATTCTAATATTTGCTGTGCTCCTGGTGTTCAGTGGACATTAATACGGTGAAAGACGTCACTGTGATGAATGAATTCAGACAAGTTCTGTAAAAGGAAAGAACACTTCTACTTAATATAACTGAGCTAAAACATCAGCATTCTCAAGGTGTAAGTAACCGTTTCAAACGTGAGATTCTTCCTTGTTTGACCTTTTCTTCCACCCATTTCTCAGCTCCAAACACTCCCCCCCTCTGGCCACTTCAGCAGAGTAACCAGTGTAGCTGCTGTTAGCACAACACACCAACGTATCTGTGTACAACCCAAAAGATATAAATAGCATGAAATGTCATCATCTAAATGTGAACAACAAATAAAAATGTTCTGTTACTTAAGCATTATATTTTTGAAAATGGCTTTATAAACTGTCAAATTATCAACAACATTCCTTCTGAAAACAAGCATCTCTCTCTCAGGCTGTTATGGCCTACATCTTGCCCAGCTCAAACACTTAACATTTTTTGACTGTTTGGTTTTAGTTTTAGGGAGATAATTTTCTGACAGTCACTGAAGTTTATGTAGCTATAAATAAGAATGTTGGGGACGAACCGAGGTCACACAGATTTAAAAAGGCCAGTTTTAAAACTCATATGCATTTAAGAATTGAGGATAAACCATTAATGAGCAATTACTCTTGGATTTGTTTGTTTGAGCATCAAATCAGGCAGACAGGGAGATATTTGGAGAGAGGTGTTTCGAGACAGAGAGACAGAGGGCGCGCTTGGAGACTGAACAGCATACTGAACTTCATCATCCCCTGAGGGGGCCGACCCCCGTAATAATATGCACACACTACCCTGCAGATGCTTAGAACATGAAGTGTCTGACAGCTGGACACAAAAAAAGACTGTTTGTTTTGTTTTTTTTTAACTATGTATCCACATCTATACGGACTATGCATACACAGAGAGAGAGAGAGAGAGAAAGAGAGAGAGAGAGAGAGAGAGAGAGAGAGAGACACAGAGAGACAGAGAGAGGGGGGGGAGCCAGGAAGACTTGGAAATACTATGAGAATGCACTTTAAAAGCCCCCCTACTCAGCATTAGAAAACCACAGCAAGTCTCCAGAGACCCGCACGCAACCCCATCCGGCCTCTCTCATCTGCTCCTTTCCAGGCCAGATGGCCCCGTTAGTGGGGAGCCCAGTGCCTCCAGGGCAGGCCTCCACTGCATTTCTGCAATTCCACATGACTCCCCTGGGATTCACCAACATCCTATAACACACACAGAGCTCCACACACACACACACTTCACGTTTGTCTTTAAAGTACCTCATTTTTGCACATAATTGGCTGGCAAGTCCAAGAAATCAAAGAGAAGTGAAGTATGTGTGTGCAGCGCACGGGTCCACTGGACACCTGCAGTTGCCCCAATCCCAAATGTGAGCGACAGTTTCCATGCAAGCGCCGAGTGGCCCATTTTCCTCGTCTCGTGCAGCCCGTCCAAAATGGAGCCCTGTCGCCATGGCGTCGGCAGCATGCGTGCTGGAGAATGCCACAAGGACAGCTCCGCTCCAAGCACCTGCATCGGATCTATGGCCAGCGTGACTCTTCTAGAATGTTCTTTAATAAAAAATAAAAAAGGGAGCAGTTGCTGCCAGTGACCCTGCCCGTCTAGCGATCTCTTACATTGGAGGAAAGAAAAGCAGAACACAAACAGAACGGGAGCAGACTAAGCTGGGAGTCTGATGCTGGCCAACAGCCGTCGGCCTGTCCAGCAAGGCCCAGCGTGCTCAGAGTGGGGGACGGCACCAATAAATCCTCCCTTCAGCCTCTAGGGGGCAGGGAAACTGGAGCAGGTCCACCATTCCAAAAGATCAGACTGTAGCGCTCAAACGTGGTTGTTTTTTGTGACTGCTAACCTGATTGGTGGTCCTTCCAAGAGGGGCAGCACACACACAACCCTTGCCGTGGCCTAGCTGATGGGACTTGACCTCGTGAATGACCCAAGGTCCCGAGGTCATTCGGATTGGTTTCCTGCACCAGGGATGAAGGAAGGAGGAAACTGGTTCCAGCTACAGGTGAGACCCAGCCGTACCAGCCAGACTACATAATACAGATCTTCCATCATAAGTATGTGATAGTGGGGAATGTCAGTCCAACCCTAGTCAACAGCCCACTGAGGAGAAGTGGAGAGAGCTACATCTGGTGTAGTCATCAGCATCAGCTGTATAGGGCTGAATAACCACCAACTGACTACCAGCCCTGTGAAGTCTTGCTGGAATAAAATATTCATTTGACTGACTCATGTTTTGAACTGGCTGGAGAGAATTAAGTAACCCTGAGACTTCTCCTGATCATGGCACTGTTTTGAAGAACTCACTGCCCCCCCCCCCCCCCTCCTAATTTCCTCTCCCCTACTTCCTCCACACTCCTGTGAATGCAAACATGAGAATCATTCTTCTGCGTTCTGGCTTTCAGTTCCAGGAAGCCTGAAAGCACACCAGCTCTAAGCCTTACTCGGAGAACAGAACACCCCCCCCCCCCCAATACCCCAACCCCCGCCTCTCTATCCTCCTCCTAGTGCATTCTTCCCATGGCTGGCAAAAACACACATGACCTAAAGTTCTTCAAAAGTATAGACAAAAACAAGTAAGAAAGGACTGAAAGCTTCATGTATCCCTCCAAATATAAGTTGGGTTTACACAGGTGTACAAATAAACTGTCAAAAAACTTACAAAAAAAAAGTGTGTTTGGCAGGAACTGAAGAGAGGGCAGTGATACATTTGAGTTGTATTTAAATCGACATAAAGCCAACACGTGCTCCTGACTGCCATGCCATGACGTTTCTCAGGCGCCACGCAGTGTAGCGCGTCTAAGGAATGGCTCTCACTACTGAGCATGCCTGAGATTGAAGGCTGCGCCGCGACCCCACAGAAAGCCTCGGGTGGGCAGCCCCAAAAGTCCCGCAGGGCGGGAAGAATCCTGGCGAGGCTGGCATCTGGGTGCAGCTCTGCACCTCGCGGGCAGGTTCGGGACAGCTTATTCTGCAAGTATAATCCTAGGAGGCAGAGTGATGAGAGGATTGGAAATGCCATTGGATCCCATGTTAAAGACTGGATCCTTAGCACCGGACCATGGTCAGACATCTTAAGTGGGCTGAAAGTTACTTATAAAATTCTATTACTTATAAAGAGTGGCTGCCTTTGCACAATGTTCCACACATTCCTTAAAGGTGCTCCTCCCAAAACTCTGTTACCCACTGTGCATTGTGAAATTATTCCATTTGGCGAGACTTAAAACACTTAAAAAAAAAAAAAATACAGCAAGTTGGACAATGACTTCCACTGCTATTGGTAATGTTGAGGTTTCCTTAATTATTGAACAACAGACTGGATTACAGGTGGAGCAAGGACTTGTGGTAGCGTTGGCCATACACTCCAAATACAACCCCAACCCAACACACACACAGCATGTCATCAATCAAGCATGTCAAAATAAAAGTGCTGATTAAAGAAGGGACAAACAACTAAAACACCCTTGAGTCTCTCTGCTGTTTCAACAAACTGATGCCCAGCACAAGACCTTTTGAGAGAGTGGGAACCTCTGTTGCCACCCCCGACCCCACCGCAGTTAAAAGACAAGAGGGCCGCACAGAACGCTGAAGGAATGGAGATCATGGAATAAGAACATGGAAGAGAAAATGAAAAGAATCAGACACAAGCAAAAAAAAAAGAGAAAAAGCTTTTGAGCTCTGAGCTCGAGCGGGTCTAATGGTGCGTGCTACAGGTATTCTTGGAGTGCCACTGGCGTGCTGTCATGATGCACGATGTATGAAAGACCAAAAACATGTGCACTGAACGTTTCCTGTTAGCCCTGAACACTCCAGCTTGTAACACGCTTCACACTACGCTGCTCTTGCTCTGGGGTTTTTAAGAGTGTTCGAGGTGACCCCAATAGCTTTTTGCATGCATCAGTGGCTTTATTGCCCAATCCATTGCTCTGTGTTCAACACATTAAAACCAGTGAGTCTGTTTTTTAAGCCTTTTCAATGTTTTATTTAAAAGGAACATTCTCTTATGTTTCTCCTGAATGTATTACGGGCAGACAGCAATCACTTGATCCTTTGGTACAAGTGCCTAATCTCTCTCTCTCTCTCTCTCACACACACACACCTCTGATGTTTGAGAACAATGCGGTGAACCACATGCCAGAGCATAATCATTATTGACTTCTCTTGCTATCAGTGCATTTTATCTGTGATGGCACCAGCTGCACAATGTTTAATTGGCAGTTTGTCAAGACCAACAATGAAATGGCCAAAGAAAAACAAACAAACAAAAAAAAACGCGTCTCACTTCGGGCAGCGCTGCCATAAAGACAGCACTGAAGCTTACATGAGCAGTTTAAGGCTCTGGCTAATCAACAGTGCGACATTTCCCACTTAGTCTTCAATGTAGGGAATGCAGAAAAGCAACAAAAACACAGGACTTTCCAGTAGGAGAGGTAAGATCCTGTTACAGTTCTCAGATGGGGGCTTAATTCATTCAGCTCACTGAGAAGTCTGCTTCCAGAAATACTCCTCAACTTCAGTGTTAACCCTGTTCTGACCAATTCATAGGTTAAATATTAAACCCTCTATCTGTTAAATAAACTGTGCTCCAAAAGACGCATATTTTAAAAGTCTGCTTTTACTTCACGATTTAAGCGTGGGTCTTCCGCCCAGCTTTTCAACAGGATAGCCCAGGTTGAGTTGACACGTTCAGGGATGTTTTCACGTCCTGGAATGTTATCACTGAAGATCTGGGGAAGGGTAGGTAAAATAAAGACTCCTACAGAAAGATGATGTAGTTGTACACGCAGGTCTTACCATTCAAATCCTGGTATTCATGGCATTTTGTATCCGTGATAATTTTGTTTTCCGCTCGTTTCCCTTTTAGAGAATATCAAGTGACGCCATATATAATGTGAACATGGTATTTCTAGGCTCACTAAAGAACGAGCTCCATTTATCCAAAAAGTTGGTGTGCAGGAGGACCTAACGAGGCAGCTCGGTTGGACATATTTAGACGCACAGAAGAGAGTTGCAAAAGCATGATCGGACTCCACATTTTTTTGAGTGCGTTTTTAAATCTCTTTCAAAATAGGATTAATGAAAAACGCAGAAAATGAAAGAGCCTGCGGTGTTTTAGCAGCAGGACCCTGACTCTAGCAGATCTACTCCAGAACTGCAACGTGATTCTGCCTTTCATTTCGGCCAACACTAAACTACTTGCTAGTTGATCCACTAGTTTGATCAACAAAGATCACAGGCTACAGAACCCAACCTACAGCACAAGTTTCATTCCCAGTGTCGAAAGATGAACAAATACTTACAGTGTGCGTGTTGTCCTTTAGCTTGGATTGGTATTCCTGGAGTGACTTACACGAGTCTCTAAGCGAGCCCCCGGCCCGTTTTACTGCCCCGTGCCTGGACAGAGGTGCATCTTTAAAACTTGGATTCCTCGAGCTGTGAGTTTTTACAAATGCCGTTTGTTCGGTCCGAGCGGGACTCGCTCTGGGCTCCAAACCCACACACAACGCCACTGAATGTAATAAAACTGCTGCACACCAATACACGGTTTTCATATTTACTCTAAAAAATACTGTAAAGAAATGTTGTTTACTCTAAATATATCAATAAACGCTTGATGGAGCAGAACATTTCAACTGTGTTCTCAGCGTTAAGTCCATGGTACAGGTCGGTAAAGTACGCGTCTACTTCAGGGATGTGCGGGTTCGGGAGGGCGGATTAAGCGCCTATTTGTCTGTTTAAAACGCCCATTCGTTCTTCTCGGTAGGTGCGACTGGCCGCTACAAGTTATTGGCTATATTTCATTGGATATCACAATAGTCGTTTCAATATACACGTAGTAGAGGTTTATGGCGAAATAAGTGTAACGTGAATTTGTATTTCGAGGTAATTACCCACGCCTTTAGTGTGGCACCAACCTATCCCGCATATTCAGGAGGACAAAGACCCTACACAGAAGGACTTAGCGAACTGTTATAATCAAATACAAGTTTAACTGTCTGCACACTTCTTTTGCAGCTCTGCAGCCTCAGTACACCCTTTTCTTCATTAGTGACCCTAATAGCTTGGTCATTAATGCATCCATGAATTCGCCACAAATCACTTACAAACCACGAGTAGCACATCATTTTCTTCTTCTTACCCAACTGTTCAATCAGCTATTGATATGTTATTTTCAGGAACATGGTCATTCCAATCAGTATGTGGATCTAGCCAATATGAAATATGCACATCTCTGAGTACTATTTAAAATATTAAAAGGTATTTTCATCACCTGCTCCTAACCAGGGTCAGAAGACCATTTCAGGTATGGCATTCAAACAACACCCTTTTCTTTCAGAATACAACAGTTTATTAACGCAGTGATTTGTAACAAAAGACCCCCCCTCCCCCTTACAATTTTTTCTTTAATTCAACTACTGATGTTCCTTTGCATGTAGAGAACTGTAGAAACAATTCTGTATTGACACAGAAAAGGTCTGAGGAAAAAAAAAACAAAAAACAGTATAAAGAGTGGATTCTGGTCTGCACAGGCGAACCTTTAAAAGCAGCGAGGCTGCTGGGAAATTCGCTGATACTCATTGACGATTCTCACAGAATTGTGGGAATTCTCCTGTAGCACATCAGTCAAGCCTTCACAGAATTGTGCCTAGATGTCCTTGATGACCTCCTCAAGTTCCTCTTTCGTATACATGTGGAAGGTCTTGCCTGGTTCTACTGTGGCAAGCTGTATATCAGAGGCAGAGACAAATATCACTTGAAATTAGATGAGGGCAAGGTTTTCCCTGCACACAGATCAAGCCTGATCGCTGAATAAACTACACCATTAACGGTCATTCTAGAACTGGTCTCTTTTATTTAGACATAAAAAAACAGTAACGGGTTACCTCAATATTAGTAGCATTAAGTTTCTCCTCCATAACCTGCTTTAGGATGGTGAGGGAAGACTTGATGGCTTCTTTTAACGTCATGGACTGGAAAAGGACAGAAAGCAAAAATAAATGAAGGATATTAAAATAAATAATGCTGGGTTATTTACTCATTATCTAAATGAGAAACACTTGAACTTCCTGACTCCAGGACACTCGGAGACCATAACTGCTGTACATTTAAATAGTTTCCAAATGACTTTTTGTTTGCCTTGAGCTGTATAAGATCATGTTGTCTCTGTACTAAAACATTTGAATGCCTTTCCATGAACAACTTTAAATTCCTGGAAGTGCCTTTCATTCCACATTGTGCAAACATATTATTAAACAGCTGCAGGAGTGCTGTCCAACAGCAGTTAGCAACTTCAAGCTCTTCAGCCCAATGACTAACTCCAGTTCCCTGTTGATTCTGCTTTTTTTTCCTTTTCTTAATTTTTAATAAAAAAATGGATTTTAAGGAAAATGGGTGTGATAAGAAACGATCTCTTTATTTTTTGTTTAGCAGCAGGGGGGATTCATAGTGCAACTGGTAATCAAAGTTAAACAGGCAGGAAGCATGATGTGCTGGAAGTGGGTGGATATACATGTATATAGATATAAAGGGCCCTTGTCTGTGCTGTAACCTCAGGGTTTAATTTGCGTCCCAGAGGGTCATGCTGGTGAAAAGCCCAATACCGCACTGGCTGTGTGGAACTCCTCTCCTGGACTAGAACCTGACTACCACCTAACGAACAAGACCTAGGACGATGTAACCTAAACATTACCAATTACATTACTGGTGCTGACGTGTAGTTACAGGAATGTTTTAATGGCCGATCTGTCAAAGGCAGACCCCAAAAGCGGTACTTGGGTTGTAGCCAGCATCGTGCCCTCCCCGTCAGACACCAGAAACAGTAGCATGCTTCTTCTTGAGAGGGCATTCTAAGGTCTGGGCGTGCAGTTTTTAAATGGCTGGAGTGTGGACTGTAGTCTGGGGTTAGTTACTAGTTTTAAGAACTTTCTGAATATTACATATGGAAATTGTGATACGTCTCAATACAAACTGCAAGTATGTTATGCAAATAAAACACAGTGACTGGTGATGTGGGTCATGTGTCACACACTTTAAGGATCACTTTTGTTTCCAAAATGAAATAATTGATAATCTGGACAGCCTAGGATTGGCAAGTATACTTGCATCATAAGCTATAAACATATCTGTCATTTGTTAGAGGGCTCTTTTGCAGTATTGCAGCCTTTTGTAATAAACAGTACGATATATCAGCTATGATAATTCACAGAAGCTACACTGACTGGTAACTGTGAATGAAGCTAGTGCAATGCTACATTATGCAGCAGTCTAAGTGATGCTGACATTGTAATCCTGATTTATTCAAAATGAAACAAGTAATGTGTCCTAATATTCTCGTGCTCCCCAATGTCCTGAAACATCCCTGAACCTGTTTCAGTTGTTTCCTTAATCTGACACACCTGAATCATCTCAATTAACAAGAGTTTCATTAGTCAAAAATAGATGGAGGTGGGAGATACTAGAATGTATACTGCAGGAAGACTCATATATACAATTCCATCTCAGTACTGTTGAATTACATCCATTAACACCCCCCCCCAAACAAGTCATTTGCATAATACAAAGCTTCAATGGACTTTTACTGCATTACACTGTCTAAGTTCGAGGAGCTGAACAGTGGCCACTCGCAAAAGACCTAAACAGCGTCAAACGCAGCAGGACACGTGCACGCTATTGTGAAAAGGTTTTGCAAAGCTCTACCTTGTGGTAAACTTCCTGCAGGGAACTCTGGGCACCCTCTGACGCTGAACCGATGGCCCTGGCATCACACTGCACAAACGTGCCCGACGGGTCCATGTGGAACCTGCCAATCAGAGTGCGAATTATGGCTCGGCTCGTATAAGTTCCACCTTCATATTCGAGGGGATTTTGCTTGCATAACGCTGTCTCCTAGTAGTTTTCTTTTTGCGAACAATATTTTCGGGTGAAGTGCTCTTTTTAACGGATACTTACAGTTGTGGTCCCTTTTCATCCACACCACCAAAAAGCAAGGCAACACCGAATGGGCGGCTCTGTGGAAGGGAGGGAGATTAAAGACACACACCATAAGCTTAAATTTCTTTCATTTGCAGTTAGGGATTGCAAAGCAACCAAACCATTTTACAAAACCAACAACCAATAATGTAAACAATTGCACAAATGTAAAAAGCTGTCAACGTCTTTTGCTTTTTTAGTTTTGTTAAAACATTAAAGTTGTAAAGTGATATTAGCAGTTCATGCCAATTTTTACCATGAGTATCCACAGGAGGAGCCAACCTTTTCCCTCCAATTGCATGCCCTCCATCCAAATGTCTGTATAAAGCCCCTCCCTAACCCCTCCCTTCTGTATTCTAATCTTGCACAGGCAGGCCTCCTCAAACAGGTTTCCTAACACGTTAGTCTTTTTTCTTAACAATTATTCCATGATAGTTACCCAAATGTTACTACATCACCTATAAAAGAGTTATTTAAAAATCTCGCATATATGCTTTAAGCACTTTAAAACACATTTTAAAAAGTTTATCAAACTACAGCCAGTTTCAGACTGAGGCGCATACAGGATCACACCAATCGTGCTCAACCCCAACGGATGCAACTGACATTGCCAGGCAGATGAGAACACCTGCAGCAAGTAAAGCTTGTACTAAGTTCTTAACCTCTGTCTTCCAAATGCATTTGTTTGAATCTGAACAGTCCTTACACAGCCATGCCAACACCGTTTTAACAAGCATCCAGGACAGAGCGCCCGTCTGGCCCTCCAACATGTCCTACCATAGCGCCAGGATCTGCGTCTTCCTCTCCAAACTGCAGCGCCAGGTTAGACACCGCCTGCGTCACACTTTCTACCGTCATCGTCTCGTTGTAGGTAAACCAGTGATTCTGTAAATGGGAAAAATACAAATAGGACTTGTATACTTCACACGACTGGTCGGTTTTACTACATCCTTCAATTTTGTTGTTATACTACATAAGTGGTTATTTGGTCTGGTGCTTCGTGACAAAGGCACTGACCTGCGTTTCCACCCTGGCTTTGTCAATAAGTGTTTTGGCGTCGGCTATCAAGCCACTCATAGCACAACCTATGGAAACAACAAAATGGAGAATAAACAATATTTAACTAATAAGTGAATATATTGCTCTTATTCACATGTTCAACTAATGATGAAAAAGTGATACAATATGTGGATATGAATGAGAAGAACAGGAATGAAGTTGATAGAAATATGCTGTATCCTTCTTCCAAATAATGGAGTTTTAAGTCATTAATAGCAGATTAACAATTGGCTAAAAACATTGGTTTTGTACTATTTCCTTTCACATGTCAGCTTGTGTTTTCAGTTGTTGCTTTAAGTCAACTACTTTACCGATGTGAGAGTCAATCTCTACAATCTTCTCAATACTGCTGGGCTCCATCAGTGGTGAGGTGATTCTCTTCTCCACGGCGAGACACACTCCTTCTGACGTCTGAATGCCAATGGCTGTCGAGCCCAACTGCAAAGAGTACATGTAAATGTCAAGGAAGCACTGTGGCAACATTCGAGCTACGCTCCAACATTTGCAAAATCAAAAATTAAAGTTACCTTAATAGCTTCAATAGCATATTCCACTTGGAAAAGTCTTCCCTCTGGAGAGAAGGTGTTGACGCCTCTGGAGGCAAAATGTGCCATTACAAATGACATATAACACTGCACTCAACGTATTCATGTTCACCCACAACGCTGTGCATCTAAGGACCGCACCAGATCTCTCATCAAGAGATCAAACTGAAAGTGAAAGTAGTCACAACGCTTTGCAAAGCAACCCAAGCTACTTTCTTACCTGTCGTATTCTGATCTTGTCAGGAACATCCTGATTAACAGCCTACGAAGAGATAACAAGCGGGAAAATCAGTAGGAATCAATGCAACCCATCAATAGGAAACGGCTAATTAGGTAGCTAGCTAACTCGCAGCTACAGAGCAAGTTTATGGGGCAAACAGCGGCACTAGATGGACTATGCCACTATGGAATGTCTCAACCTATCCCAGAGGCGCTGCGCTGTAGCTGATTGGACGATTTCGGGACTATAGGCGGGACTATAAGACTGTGCTCTATACCAGGGGTAATCAATTAAATCTTTCCGCGGTCCATTTTTGGCAGATAGCTCAGACAGGTCCGGGTCCGCGGTGGCGAACGAAAGTTGTTGAGCGGGGGCGGGGGCGAACGTAACACTCAAATGGGTGGTGAACGTAACACTCGTCTGAAAATAAATTCTCCGGTTTAAAATATAGTCTCCCGTTAAAAATTTTTTGGCATTTGGGTCCGTATCCAGTTAATCAGGAATGTGATTGGGTCCGGACAGGACGGCGTTCGGGTCCGGATCCGGACCGCGGTCCGCCATTTGGTGATACCTGCTCTATACTATTGGCTGTAGGCTTCACCAATGATACAGCATGTTTCAATGCCAGCTAACGCGAGCTAAGTCATCACTCCATTCATAACAACCCATCATACAGGCATAAAAAGAACTAAGCATTTTATTCGGTAACGAAGCCAAAAGTAGCAGACGCACAAGAGATCAATGTTATAGAATACAGCCGCTCCGTCTTCCACAGACAGGAGGTCGACTGCCGTTACCTTAAGCATGGACAGACAGCTAGCTAGCTAGCGTGCTAACCATGAACTCAAAACTGAAGTTAACGTTAGCTAACCTAGCTGGCTAGCTAGCGCTTTAGCAATTTAGTGAAATACAATTTCCCTTTACATACAAATGCCATTAAAAATGCTTAAACTTACAAAATTACAAAATATGTACACATAAACTGTTTGTAGGTACTCCACGGGTCTGCGTATTAAAATGCGAGACGAACGTATCTTACCTCTTGCAGAAGAGTGAGTTTGCTTGTTTCAACAAAGCCGGAAGTGGGCTCGTGTAAGTGCTCCGTGGAAACAACAGGACCTGGATGCTTTTGGTTCCCCCTCAAAGTTAGAAGAGTTTGCGCAACTAATGATATCTTTTTTTTTTAGAATAAACC